>NC_066523.1:7560080-7591652 GCF_024679095.1 Eriocheir sinensis | reverse complement strand
CATCTTTCCATCTCCTCATGCACCTCTTCTTAAGCTGCCGGTATGTAAGGGGGGAGGTTCTCTCAACACGATGACGCCCAAACGCCCCACGCTGACGTCAGGGCTTAGACAAATGACATCAGTTTGGAGTTGTCTGCCTAGTTCGTCCTTCACTCCCTTTGCTGCTTGACCCTTTCTTCCTTCCCTCTTCCTCTCTGCTTCCTTCCTTCAACCCACAATGTCCTCTCCTTCTCTTCCTCTCCACCTCCTTTCCTCTTCTTCTCCCTTGTTTTCTCCTTCCCTTCCTTTGCCACTCTTGTTTCGTGTCTTCCTCCCTCCTTCCCTTTTCTTTTCTGCTTCCTTCACTCACCCCCTTGCCTCTTCCCCTTCCTCTCCTCTACCATTCCTCTTCTTCTCCCTTAATTTCTTCTTCCCTCCCATAGCTACTGGATTCACGTTCCCTCCCTCCTTCCCCTTTTCCTTTCCGCTCACTTCCCTCAAACCATTGCCTCCTTTCTTCCCCTTTCTCTCCCCTTCCTCTTCCTTCAATTTATCCTTCCCTTCCTTAGCCACTTAATTCGTGTCTCCTTCCCTCCTCCCCTCTTTCTTTCTACTTCCTCCCTATTTCCTTCCTTCACCCCACTGGCTCCTTTCTTCCCTTTATCCATTGTCTCTTTCCCTCCCTTCTTCCTTCCACACATCCCACCCCTCTTCCCTTCTCTTCCCTTCTCTTTCCTCCTCTTCCCTTCTCTTCCCATCCCTTCCCTTCCCTCCCCTTCCCTCCCTGTATGATTCATCTCACGTCATCTCTCTCACCCTCCCTCCAAGGTTTTCCCGCGAGCATTTGACACTCTCCTCTTTCTTCCTTTTCTCCCTCTCTCCCTCTCAATCTCTCTCTCCCTCCCTTCCTTCCTCCTTCCCTCCTCTTCCTCTCCCTTCTATTTATTTTTTGCTCTTATTTCCCTTCCCCTCTCCTTCCTCCCACTCTTCATATCTCACCCTCGTTCGTTCTCAAGCACACATTTCCCTTTTCTTGTTAATATCTCCTCGTTTTTTTTGTTTTGTTTTTTGTGTGTGTGTCCTTCCTCCCTCTTGTCAGCACTGATCGATCTGGTTCTCAGTTCTTTTTTTCCTTTGTCTGTCCTCCTTCCCTCTTCCTACCTTTCCCTTCCCTCTTCCTACTTCTCCCTTCCATCTTCCTCTTTTACCTTTCTCCTCCTGAACTTTCTTTCCCTCCTTCTGGTTTATCCCTTGCCCCTTCATTTGGCCATTTAGATTCATTTCCTTTCACCTCCAAACCTCCTTTCCCACCTTTCCTAAAACATTCCCTTCTGTTATTCTTTCCTACTCTTAATGTAATCATCACCCCATCCTGACAGAAGATGTATTAACTCCCTATCTCTTTCCCTTCTTTTCCGTTTTAGAATCTTCACTCCGTCATCCTTTGTTACCGCGAGAAGGCGGAACGAATGTTTGGTGGACGGTGAAAGGGAAAGCATGATAAATAAGATAAGATAAATAATAAATAAGGGAGAGGAATAAACGATGGTGTAGAGAACGAGAACAGAGAACTTTGGCTGTGGCATGTCATGGTGTTTCGCGGCTGCTCGGTGTTGAAGGTATCGTTTCGATAGCAAACGAAGAACAGATGGCAGAGTTGACGCATCCACACGTGCATTTCTGATGATTCGACATGTATGACGGGTGCTCGGAGGAGGCGAGGAAGAGGGAGACAGCGAACAGTAACGGTGAAGGGTAGACGTCCCTTCTCGGCCTCGCTGTCTACCTCTGTACCCAGAGAAACACAAGGAACAGAAAGACGGAGACATTTAGTAGGCCCAAAATACGTAAGTGCAAGCGCCTGCCGTTGTATAAATCTATCTTTGCTTATTTACCTGACTCTACACTGTCTGTGGTTATAGATTAATAAGTGACATAAGTGACGTTAGTGACATACAATGTTGGGTGTTCGGTGTTAGGTGAAGTGCTTTGCTTATTTACCTGATTATACACTATCTGTTGTTTATATGACATACAATGCTGAACGATTAGATATGAGTGCCCAGCTGCCCGATTTAGTGCTTAGAGACACGGGCGTTTCGAGTGTCATGATTGTGATCCTGACGGTAAAGGTTATTGTTGACAGATTTGATCACATTATATTGTGCGTCTACGAAAAGAGTCATTTCATTCTCCTACCGCCCACGGAGCGGCGGTATCATCCTTCATCTTCCAATCCTTCTCATATTCACCCCCTCCATCCTGTTCCCTACAAGAAATCATCTCCTTGCCCAATCAGTAAATGTCTCCTTGCTCCGTTTTCTTTCCCTTCCCTTCTTCAGCAACCCCATTCCGTCACACTTCTCACATCTTTCCTCTCATTCCTCTCCTACCTTCTTAGCTTTAACACATCCCCTGACACCCTCTTGCTCATCATAACACGATAATACGAGTTAACAGTGATAATCGTAAGTTTGCATCAGTTTTCAAGGTTTAACTAACGAAATAACACGTCGCGAGGTTACTTTATGCCACTATCATCGCCACCATCACCTCCATCACCACCACCGCTTAAATCTTCATGCCAAAATATATACTGCCTGCTTTAAGTGTACTGCTAAGCGCTTGGATTTACCTGTATATAATCTAGCGCTGTGTAAACTTTCCCAACCCGGAGCCCTTTCATCAAAACTGACCGAGATGTGTGTGGGTTGTGCCAGTGTGTGAGGGGAGGGGGAGAAGGGTTGTGTTAGTATGTGTGTGTGTTTAGAGAAGGTGGGGGGGGGGGTAGTGTGTGTGTTATCAAAGGGCTTCAGTCAGTGTACAAGATCCGTCGTAAAGTCGAGGGTTTGTGATTAATGTGCTTGTTATCATCTCGTACGCCTCGACCACCTGCCAATCTTTCTGCCCCGCCGTCTGCTTTTTTTCCCTCACGCTTCTCCTAATCCTCCTCCTTCCCCTAACCCCTTTTACTCCTTTTCGTTTTTCTCCTCCGCCGCCTCCTATTACACGTACTTGTCCTCCTCCTCCTCCTCCTCTATGTATTTTTAGCGCGGCTTGCGGCACAATACACTAAAAAGAGCAGCAAGCAGGCCATGCATAGATTAAAACATAAAACACGTATGCAAATAGTTTAAAAGGAATGTTACTGCCATTACACACACACACACACACACACACACACACACACACACACACACACACACACACACACACACACACACACACACACGTACACGCACAATGCTCGCGGGTGTTCATTTGGGTCACGACACAGATTCAGGCGCGTCCGTGAGCAGCAATCTATCTCACACACACACACACACACACACACACACGCACGCACGCACGCACGGACGCACAGCAACAAATAATAATAATAATAATAATAATAATAATAATAATAATAATAATAATAATAATAATAATAATAATAATAATAATAATAATAATAATAATAATAATATAAAGTTCTTTTCTAGGAGTTATTTCATTTTCATGCGAATATTCTTCAAGTCTTTGCAGAGAGAGAGAGAGAGAGAGAGAGAGAGAGAGAGAGAGAGAGAGAGAGAGAGAGAGAGAGTGAGTGAGTGAGTGAGTGAGTGAGTGAGTGAGTGAGTGAGTGAGTGAGTGAGTGAGTGAGTGAGTGAGTGAGTGAGTGAGTGAGTGAGTGAGTGAGTGAGTGAGTGAGTGAGTGAGTGAGTGAGTGAGTGAGTGAGTGAGTGTGTGTGTGCGTGCGTGCGTGCGTCTCTTGGAAGTGGGTAACAACTTTCTTCAAGATTCTGACCTTATCAAACTACGAGGCTCCTTCTTTTTACTATTTTTCTATTTCCTTTTTATTTTTATTTTGCTTCTATTTATCTTTTATCTATCTCTATTTATCATTTATTCTTTATTCATCTTTTACTTTTATTTATTTATTATTTATCTATTTTAATTTGCTTTTTATTTATCTATTAGTTATATATGTATCTTTTATCTATCTATTTTCATTTAGCTTTTCTTTATATTTTACTTTGACTTATCTTTTTTATCTTTACTTATCACTTACTTTTTATTTAACTTTATTTTACGAAGGGAAGATTTTGTTACAGAATCCCAATGCCTCAAAAAAAAGAAGCATTGACGTAACCACAACAACACTAAAAATACACTTTAACAGTAGCTGAGGGAGGATGCCGATAATCTGCTCAAAATGCCCTCCTTTCGATACTCCCGAAACTGACCTATCTTTCGGCCACCTCTTTGGATTCTTTTTAGGAGCAGTGAGTAGCGGGCTTTTTTTTTTATTAATGTTTGCTTTTTTTGTGCCCTTGAACTGTCTCCTTTGCTGTAAAAAAAAAAAAAAGCTGAAGAGGGAGACAGACAGACAGACAGACAGACATCACGTAACTTGGCTCTGGGAGAAGGAAGGCAAAGAAAATCAACATGACATATTAAATAAAATAAAAATCTTTCTAACGAAACTTATTTGGAGGAAATGACACTTTTTTGTTGTTTGAAGAAATGCAAATAAAAATAACAATGAATATTGGCTGTGGAGTAGGTTAATCTTTATTGCATTGCCGAAGCTGCAGAGAGAGCGGCAAAATGTCCAACAACGGAGGTGAAAACAAGAAATAAGAAAGAAAAGGAAAACTGAGAAAAGGAAAAAAAGGAAATTCTAGAAAAAAGAAAGAAGGCGAAAAGCGAGAAAAAAAGGAGGAAGGGAAATTTTAGAAAAAGCGATAGGGACAGTTAGTGAATGGAACAGAGGGGAAAGCTAGAGAAAAGAACGAAGAGGAGGGCTAGGGAAGAGAACGTTGGTGAAAGATAAAAGAACAAAAGGGATGCAGGAGAAATGAAAGAAGGGAACAGTAAGAAAAATAGCAAAGACGAAAGCAAAGAAGAGAAAGAAGAGGAAAGTAAGAGAACAGAACGAAAGAGAATTGTAGAGAAAAAATCAAGGGAACAGTAAGAAAAATAGCAAAGGCGAAAGCAAAGAAGAGAAAGAAGAGGAAAGTAAGAGAACAGAACGAAGGGGAACTGTAGAGACAAAAAAACATAGTGGAAAGGACGAGAAAGGAAAGAAGGGGGAAGCTACAGAAAAGATTGTAAAAAATGATAAAAGAAGGGGAAAGCAAGTAAAATAACAAAGACGAAAGCTAAAGAGAGAAAGAAGAGAAAAATAAGAGAACAGAACGAAGGGGAACTGTAGAGAAAAAAAACATAGTGGAAAGGACGAGAAGAGAAAGAAGGGGGAAGCTACAGAAAAGAAAGGAGATGAAAGGATAATAAAAGAAGGAGAAAACTAGAACAAAGATGAAAGCTAGAGGAAAGAACAAAGGCGGGCGAAAGCAAGAGCAAAAAAGAACGAAAGATCACGCAAGAGACGTAGGAGTATGTAAGGCAGAGAGAGAGGGAGAGAGAGAGAGAGAATCATTACGCAAGACAGTGGTGGTGGTGGTAGTGGTCGTCGGGAGTAGTGGCCGCTGGGACAAATATAGCACAGTGGAGCGCGCGGGGAACATAACTTGGACATGCAAGCGCCCACTCCCTGACACGTGAAGGTCGAGGAAGTGCCTGACCGATATGACGAGACAGGGGGGAAAGGGAGGAGAGGCACAGAAGGTGGGAGGGGTTGAGGGGAAGGCAAAGAGGGATAAGGTTAGGTAGAGGATGGAGAAGCATAAGATATAAATGGTGTAGCCAGAGGTATAGTAAAAAAGGAAGGGAGAAGGTTAGGTTAGAGTAACGAATGGGTTAACGAAGGAGGGAAAATAAAGAAGATATGCTAAGGAGAGCCAAAGGTGTGAAAGAGAAAGGAGGAAGAATGAGAACAAAACGAGAAGGGAAGAGAATGGAAGAGACTGACATATTTGGGAGAGGGAAAAAAAAGGGCTTAAGGGAGAGGCAAAAAGGGAAGGTTAAGGTTAAGAAAGGAGAGCAAGGGGAAAAGTAGGGGAGAATATGTGTAAAGAGAGCCAAAGTTGCATAAAAGAAAGGTTGAGATGAGGGATGAATGACTTGAGTAAGGATGGATAATTGAGGCGTAGACTAAGGCCAAAGGAGGAGGAGGAGGAGGAGGAGGAGGAGGAGGGAGGGGTGTGGTGTGTCATATGTCCATCAAATCTTACTCCTTCACGCCATGCAACCCGCTAACCTCATTTCAAAGCACCGCAGCTGGGACGACTGACAGATAGATAGATAGATAGATACACCGAGGAACAGACAGTGATAGACAGACTTGATCAATCACTTTTGGCATTTATTTTCTATACAAGAGCAACATGTAGCTGACCTTTTTATTTTTGCTTCTTAATATATAACCCTTGGTCTTCCTAATTAACCTGAAAAATCAAACTATACACAGAAAACGGTGAAGAAATAGCGAGAAAGGAAAACATTTATAGGGGAGTAATTTAACAGGTGTGACTTTCTGTGCCGGTTGCTAAATAATGATAAAAAAAATGATAACCTGTACACGTAAGACCGCGGTGTTTAGCTCGTTAGTAAAGCAACAATCACACACGACATCCTTTTACCTACCATGATGAAGACTCTTTCCTCCCCCCTCTCTCCCCTTCCCTCCCCCCACCCCCCCAGACCAGGCAATATGGGGCACGGAGGACGGAGGGTGGGAGGTGATTCGTATTACAGCATCCTTACGTCAGTTCTTTTTTATCACCTCTCTTCTCCCTTCCTGCCTTGTTCTCTTAACCTCGATTCATTCTTCTCTTTCTCTTGTTCCTTCCTTCTCCTATTTCTCATCTCATTGTCCTGCTCTTCATTCTTTCGCCTTACTCTTCTTTCTCTTCAATGTCACCCTTTCTCCTTCCCCATTATCCTCCCTCATTCTTCTCCTTCTCTTGTTCCTTCCTTCTCCTATTTCTTATCTCATCATTCTGCTCTTCACAATTTCGCCTTACTCTTCTTTCTCTTCAATGTTACCCTTTCTCCTTCTCTATTATCCCCCCTTTTAGCTCCTCATTCCTTCGTCTCTTTTTCCCCCTCTTTTTTTTTCCAAGTCTTCCTCCTCTTTCTACGCCTCCATCACATCCTCCTTTTTTATTTATTACTCCTCAGTTTCCGTTTCCTCCTCTTTCTATTTTCCTCGACCTCCTCCTCTCCCTTCTCCATTACATCCTCCTCTTTTCTTTTATTTCTTTTTCCTTTTTCTCCTACTTTCCCACCTTTTCCTTCCCTCCTTTCTTCTTTGCATTCTCGCCCTCTTCATCCTTCTCCATTACCTCCTTTTATTGTTTCTTATTACTCCTCCCGCTATTCTTCTTTTTCGTTTCCTTCCCCTCCTCGCCCCCCACCTCCTCCTCCTGCTCCTCCGGCCGTTCACGTTCCTCCTGTCTTGGATTACTCATCGCTTCTTGTCGCCACACACACGCCACCTTTGTTCCAACGCTCCGGGCGGGGCTGCGGAGGTCTGGCGGGGCGCGGAGTAATTTATTCCCCCGGCGGCGCTTCCGTCCTCAATGGTGACACGGAGGTTGGGGTGGCAGGCGCGGCGGTGACGGTAGCGGTAGGAGGAGGAGGAGGAAGAGGAAACAGAAGCAAAAGGAGAATGCAATGGAGAAGGAGGTAGAGTAGGAAATTGAAAAGGGAAAGAAGAAGGAAGAGTTAGAAATTGAAAAGGAAGAGAAGGAAGACGAGGAAGAAAGAAAGAAAGGAAAATGAGGAAGAAACAGAAACAAAAGAAGTGTGTAAATGAGATGGAGGAAGAGTAGAAAATTAAAAAGTGAGAGAAGAAAGAAGAGTTAGAAGTTGAAAAGGAAGAGAAGGAAAACGAGGAAGAAAGAAAGAAAGGAAAATGAGGAAGAAACAGAAACAAAAGGAGTATGTAATTGAGAAGGAGGGAGAGAAGGAAGATGAGGAAGAAAAAAGGGGGAAAAGGAGAGTGAGAAATAACAAACAAAAAGAGGACGACGAGGAGAAAAGAAAGAGGAGGAAAAGGAAGAGGAAGAGGAATAACAAACAAAAGGAGGAGGAA
The DNA here is from genome assembly GCF_024679095.1 of Eriocheir sinensis. Lineage (NCBI taxonomy): Eukaryota > Metazoa > Arthropoda > Malacostraca > Decapoda > Varunidae > Eriocheir > Eriocheir sinensis. The sequence continues at coordinate 7,583,692 of NC_066523.1, read as the reverse complement.
GAGCAGGAAATGGAAAAGTAAGAGAAGGAAGACGAGGAAAAAGAAAGAGGAAAAAAAGGAGAATGAAAAAAAACAACCAAAAAGGAAGAAGAGTAAAAAACTGATGAGGAAGAGAGGGAAGACGAGGAAAAAAGAAAGAGGAGAAGGGCGAGGAAAAAGAAAGAAGAGGAGGAGGAAGAGGAGCAGGAGGAAGAGGAGGAAAAAAAGAGGAGGAAGAGGAGGAGGAGAAATATATAAAGGCCACAGGTAGGCGGGTGGATCCAGAAAGGGAAGAAAACGTGGAACCGTCCCCTTGAAAGCTTGAGTTTTCGCTGAATCCAACTTTCCCTTACTCACATGGGGGGGGGGGTATGTGTGTGTGGGGACTGTGTGTGTGTGTGTGGGGACTGTGTGTGTGTGTGGGGACTGTGTGTGTGTGTGTGGGGACTGTGTATGTGTGTGTGTGGGGGGACTGTGTGTGTGTGTGGGGGGGGGGACTGTGTGTGTGTGTGAGGGTAAGGAATGGGTCTACAGGGAGATTCGTTGTTTACATCACACTTAATGTTCATATTGTGGGTTTTTATTCTTGCTTCATTCTTTCTTATTTAAACCCATCATAATTTATTCTTGTTTTCGTTTCGTTTTGATCTCGTTTTTTGTGTGCTACAGTCTCTCTAATATTGTTTTAATCTCATTCTGTTGGGTCAATCTCTTTAGTTTTGTTTTAACGCCGAGGGCATGTCGCGCCTATGGAAGGTAAATGAATGGATAGAATGGTACATGTAAGATGGTAATATAATGATAAAATGATAAGAACTGTAATGTATTGTATTGTTGTAGTGAGGAGGAAGTGTTGGAGGAAGTGTTTGGTGGGTGTAGAAATAGGCGCCGCTGAATCAGCACGTAGACGCCGACCTCAGCATGGGTGAGAGCATGGGAGTGAAGGAACATCGGGTCCGCCACTCCCCCCTCGGCTAGAGAGACAGAGACAGACGACAGGTGACGAGACAAGCGATAGGAGTACGAGGCTTCTATCTCAGGCGACGAGACAAAGGATAAGAAAGGAAAGGAAAGGAAATACGAGACTGGCTATCATTGTATTATAAGTTTGATGTGTCATAGGATAAGGTGACATTTGGTGTATTTGATATGGCTGTAATTGCTGTACTGTGTTGTTGTGTTGTATGTTACGTGCTGACAAGATGTATTGTTTTGCCTCACTTAGGTTTACCGCATACAGAGCGAGTAAAACAAGACGGGTTATAATTATCCTGATCCAGCCACCACATCGCGGCCACAGTAAACAGTTAAGATTTGTTTTGATCTAATTTTTACTTCGTTTTTGTGCGTTACTCTTTAATAATTATAACCTGGTCATCTTGGTTATATTGGCAACAGGTAAACGATTAACCTGGTGCTGGTGACGCGGGCCAAACATGTACAGTACAGGTATCCAGGTAAATGTGCTGTTTTAATCTCCGGCATTATTAGGACCACTAGGACAAAATATTCGCTCGCTTATTATCATGCAGTTCTAATATTATGGAACTAATTTTCTCGCAGATCATTTATATCGCCCCGGCTGTGAAAATTACGCCGGGATTACCTCGCCGGGCAGGGTGAAGCCATTCCGCCCGAACACAATGAAAAGAGAAACACCGCTTGTACTCGGCTCGCATTACACAGCCTGGCCGGGTCATTAGTTCGGCCGGCGTGCTGAGCGACCCACCGTGCAGCAGCGGCAGGAACAGGAGCAGCAGCAGGAGGCCAGAACTAAAACCCTCCCTTCCACCACCCTCGCCCCTCCATCCTCCCCCCGTTCCCCTCTGACTGGCCTCTAGTGAGCAGAAACCGTGTCAGCAATTATCTGGTGCGTTCGCCGGACTGAAAGGCAAAAACATCAGGTCGAGGCAAGGCAGGAAGGGAGAGGCAGGGAGGCGGGCAGAGGTGAGGGGAGGAGGCAGCGGTAATGGCTCGCCCTGCTGTTGTTGCGCATACGGAGAACACGTCCTTTCCCCGAGGCACGTGTTGGCGTTGGGTGATGAGAGACAGTCTGTTGAGCTCTTCACGTTATGGCTGGGCGCGTCGCAAATTCTGCCCTGCCCCGCCACCCTGCCCTCCTCTGCCATCCTGCCCTGCCCCGCCATTCTGTCATCCTGCCCCTCACCATCTTACCCTCCTGCCCCGCCACCCTGCCATTTCTACCATCCTGCCACGCTGCCATCCTGCCCTAGCATCCTGCCATCCTGCCCCCGGCGTGACACTGTTTCGGGAGAACGTAACATTAGTTGGCAGATATCGTTGGTGCTACAGATGCCAATATAATAAAAATTGGAAAGAGAATAGCATAAATGACAAAAAGAGTAACTAGATGACCAAGAACCTAGTGAAAGACTGGACTGCACTAATCTGTCCCTGTAGGAAGGTGAAGGTGTAAGAAGGTGGACAAGAAAACCGACAGTAACAACCACTACAATAATAACAACAACGTCACCGCCACTACAATTTACCACGGTGTGTGTGTGTGTGTGTGTGTGTGTGTGTGTTTGCGTGTAGGGAATCCGTGCGTGCGTGTATGCGTGCGAGGCTTGAGGGGAGAGACACAGCAAAACCCTCACGAACAAAGCAGAACGCACGCCGCCTCGTCACACGCCCTGTTCCTGCTACGCTCCCTCGCCCGACCCCGACTGACAAGCCTTAAAACATTGGCCATTACTGCGCGGAGCCACCTGACTGGAAGCTACGCGGTTCTTAATAACACGGCGCAGGTGATGCATGGAAACGCTTATTTTAATTTATGATGGCAAAATACACCGTGGGAGAGTGTGTGGAATATCACGGCCAGGCAGCGAGGGACGATTTATGGATGTGCTTTAGCGTGCAGGGCCGTGGCAGGGTTATCCTTTATTGATAGCGTCAGCGCCTGCTCCTCCTCCTCTTCCTCCTCCTCCTCCCTCGCCAGGCCGCGTCCTCATGTTAGTTTGGCTCACAGGCTCACCACTAAGCCACCCACAGCTTCCCCACAGCCTTCCACATTCTCCCACATCCTTCCACATTCTTCCACAGCCTCTCATAACCGTCTACTTTATTCCACAGTATTCCACATTATCCCACAGCTTTCCAGACCACTCCACAGCTTCCCACAGTCTCCCACAGCAATCCATACACCCTTCCACAGCCTCCCACACCCTTCCACAGCCTCCCACACCCTTCCACAGCCTCCCACACCCTTCCACAGCCTCCCACACCCTTCCACAGCATCTCACACCCTTCCGCAGCCTTCCATATTCCCCCCCAGTCATCCCCGCCACCGCCGCCGCCTAAAGCACTGCAGGAGAAAGAGCAGATGCGGAAAGGTGGCGCTGCGTGGGAAGCCTCGGGGCAGGGCGGCCGGAGTGATGTTGAGGTTGAGGGTGTTATGCGTGGTGGTGGTGGTGGTTGTGGAGGTGGTGGAGGTGGATAGAGTGGTATGGTGAGTGTCTTTGCGTGTCTGTTTCTTTTTCTGTCTCTGTCTGTCCATCTGTTTCTCTTCTCGTCTATTTCTTTGCCGTGATCAACTTATGTCTCTTTTGTTTATGTGTGTCTGTCTATGCTCTCCTCCTCCCCCTTTTCCTTCTCCTTTTCCTCCTCTCTCCTTCTCTTTCTCCGCGGCATAATTCCAACACAATCGACGCACACAAAACAGCACTTCTGACCGTCAAAGTCTCCTCACTAGACACACAAAAAAACTCAACGAGAACATCGGACGGAAAGAGAAAACGGACAAAAAGGATGTGAGAAGAGTGACCGCGGACACCGAAAAGAGAGAGGAAGAGGTGGAGGGTTGGGACGAGAACAATTGCCTAGAGGAGCTTCCAGTCCCACATCCCTCCACCTCCTCCTCCTCCTACTTCTCCTTTGTCTCGGAAGAATTAATGAACCACTCAGGCACCGCAGCCGTCCCCGCGGCGTCCCTGCCTCACCGCTTCCCCTCGGGCGCCGCTTGAGGTCTGCAAAACGACTTAGTGCAAGGTCGAAGAATTAGCAGCGAGAGGATGACGGACTGGCAAAGGAAGAGATAAGATAATGAAGGACCGATAAAGGAAGGGACAAGGAAAGATGTATAATAAGAAAGGATGAAATAAGATGAGAAAACTTTGGTCCACTACTTACCCATGCCGTCTACATAACCTAAACATTCTCCATAAAAAAAAAATAAGTAGAATTATGACAAATAGTGACTTCCTCCCACACACACCTCCAGTCTTTAAATCCATGAATACCAAACTTCTCCATTGTCTCATACATGTTCAAACAGACAACTTCCAGCAGTACCAGCCAGCACCGTGACTCAAACCCATAACCACTCCACACGTAACAAACATTCTCTGCAGATTCCTCAACACAGTTTAACTCTCTACCAACATTCTCTTATGTTCAAGGGTCCCAAAATATAGAATAGCACTAGAACATATGTAAAAAAATCAATAAGCTTAAACACCTTTAACCCGGTAGCAGCGACGGGCCAAATTTGTGGCTTTACCGTGTAGCAGCGACGGGCCACATTCTTGCCATGATAGAAACTCCCCAAAAATAGATGATGCATAAACTGATCACAAATGCGTTGATATATATTATGAAATGGTTTGCGTGAGTGATGATTTGTTCTCTTTTTTCTCGCTTGGAGGGGCCTTTAAGAAACATGATCCCCGCAGCTACCTGGTTAAGAGAAAACTAAAAGAATACTTAGTCACTTTACTGACACATTTTTTAGCACAACATTTAATTTTTTTAACAATGCCTTCCAGTTACTTTTTTGTTAAACATATTTATTTTTCATTCATAGGTATTGTAATTAAAATTGTTTATATCTTTTACTGTTTTTTTTTTTTTTTTTTTGTAAATTACTCTTAACCCGGTAGCAGCGACGGGCCAAATTTGTTGTTTTACCGTGTACCAGCGACGGGCCAAATTTGTTGTTTTACCGTGTACCAGCGACGGGCCAAATTTGTTGTTTTACCGTGTACCAGCGACGGGCCAAATTTGTTGTTTTACTGTGTAGCAGCGACGGGCCAAATTTGTTGTTTTACCGTGTACCAGCGACGGGCCAAATTTGTTGTTTTACCGTGTACCAGCGACGGGCCAAATTTGTTGTTTTACTGTGTAGCAGCGACGGGCCAAATTTGTTGTTTTACCGTGTACCAGCGACGGGCCAAATTTGTTGTTATACCGTGTACCAGCGACGGGCCAAATTTCTGCCATGATATAAACCCCCAAAATAGATGATGCATGAACTGATCACAAATGCGTTGATATATATTATGAAATGGTTTGCGTGAGTGATGATTTTTTCTCATTAATTCGCTTAGAGGGGCCTTTAAGAAACATGATCCCCGCAGCTACCGGGTTAGGAACATGTATGTTTAGCTAGCTTTTAAATTTCATACAACAATGTTACCCTGTTCCAGCAATATTTTTATGCTCAGATTTCTTCTCCAATTTTAGGTAAAATTATTGCTTTTGAGCCAGCTTTTAAACATCATACAACAATGTTACCCTGCTTCAGCCATATTTCTGTGTTCAGATTTCTTCTCCAATTTTAGGTAAAATATTCGCTTTTGTTTTCCTTTCTTTCTTGTCTTGCTAAGTTATCTCCAACTCACACACACACACACACACACACACACACACACACACACACACACACACACACACACACATATATATATATATATATATATATATATATATATATATATATATATATATATATATATATATATATATATATATATTATCTTAGCTGCTTAGCATTAAGTGTGCCCGAAAAGCCTGTGCTTAAAAAGGGGTTGTTTGTCCTTTAAAATTGTACTATGAGCTTATAAATGTTTTAACAGACAAATGTAATAAAGTGTTTAAAGTGTTTGAAATAAGGGCATGTTTAATAATTAGAAGGAAGTCACGGAAGGAAAAAAGACTACGACGCGACAAAATAAAAGGAAAAAAGAAAAATAGAGTAATAGTGGATGAATAAAGTGTAATGTGTAGAAGAGAAAAATTACATAACGCACACGCAAGAAGTGAAAGATGAGGGCAGCAAGTAGTAAGAAATGATGGAATAGATGAAAGCACAGAAGAATTAAAGTTAGGGGAGGACACCAAAGATGGAAGAAAAAGTAATACGAAGAAAAAAGAAAGGAAAATCAGACATCAGTAATTGCAGTAATGAGCTAAAGATACTTGGATGAAAACGCGTAGTGAGGGAGAGCGAAGGAGAGATGAAAAGAGCAATTGAAATAAAAAAAAGAGTGATAACGCGACCCTGAAGATGGGACGAAAAGAGGAAATGATAAGAGGTAAAAAAAAGAAGATAATGCCAAAGATGACGGGAAAAGAAGAAAAACGAGAAGATGAGAGGAGAGAGAAAGAGATACTACGAAGGATGAAAAACGGGATAAAGAAAAAACGGTACAAAGATGAAAAAATAGTGAATACTCAGCACATACTTCTCCTCCCGAAATTGAGCTCTCTTTCTGCCACCTCTTTTGATTCTTTATTTTTTTTCTAGGAGCAGCGAGTAGCGGGATTTTTTTATTATTGTTTCCTTTTTTGTGTGCCCTTGAGCTGTCTCCTTTGTTGTAAAAAGAAAAAATACACGAGAAAATAAGAGGAAAAGAGAAATAAGAGAACAAAAAGGGAATAGGTCAACACAAAAACGGAGAAGGGAGAAGAGAGGACGAAACAGGGGGAGAGGGAGCGGAGGGAGGAAATGGACTAACACTCAGAGCAAAGAATAAAAGACAAACAGGAAAGGAATTGTCTGCTGGTTGAAGGTCTAGAGAAGGCTCATTGGGAGGCTTCACCAGATGCCGTCCCCGCCGGAAGTCCCTCGGGGTGTCTCACTAAGAAGGGGGTCGAAGAGGGGAAGATGAGAGGCGAGGGAAGGAAAATGAAGGAGACGAAGATGGGATGATGAAGTGGACGAAGAGGGGAAGATGAGGAGGGCGAAGAGTGGAAGAAAAGGGGAGGCGAAGAGGGGAAGATGAGGGGGACGAAGAGGAGGAGATAAGGGGGATGAAGAGGGGAAGATGAGGAGAAGATGAAGAGAGCGAAAAGGCGAAGATGAGGAGAACAAAGATGAGAAGATGAGAGGGACGAAGAGGGAAAGATAAGGGAAGGCGAAGAGGGGAAGATGAAGGGGACAAAGGGGGAAAGATGAAGAGGGTGAAGAGAGGAAGATGAGAGGAGGGCGAAGACGGGAAGATGAAGGGGGAGAAGAGGGGGAGATAAAGGGGATGAAGAGGGGAAGATGAGGAGAACGAAGAGGAGAAGATGAAGAGGGCGAAGAGAGGAAGATGAGAGGGAGGCGAAGAGGTGAAGATGAGGGGGACGAAGAGGGAAAGATGAAGGGGGCGAGGAAAGGAAGATGAGGGGAGAGAAAAGGAAGATGAGGGTCAGGGAGTAGCAGCTGAACAAAGGCTGCAGCGAGAGGGACGTCTGGGAGAAGAAGAGGAGGAAGAGGCAGACGAGGAGGAGGAGGAGGAGGAGGAGGAGGATTAATTTCACGATGAGGGCAGGAGGATAACATTAAGTGGGGGATGATGAAACACAAACTCTGGTACGTGTTTCTTTTAATTGATGATGACGATGATGATGATGATGATGATGATGATGATGATGTAGATGGATTAAGTAAGCAAGGGTTCAATTTAGAGACCTGTTATTTGTCTGTGGGTGAGAGAGAGAGAGAGAGAGAGAGAGAGAGAGAGAGAGAGAGAGAGAGAGAGAGAGAGAGAGAGAGACAGAGACACAGACAGAGACACAGACACAGACACAGACACAGACACAGACAGAGACAGAGACAGAGACAGAGACAGAGACAGAGAGAGAGAGAGAGAGAGAGAGAGAGAGAGAGAGAATCAAAGACGTATGTGAATAGAAAAGGACGTTTATTGGAAAGCCATGCCCGTTTTCTTTCTTTGTATGGACCGAGGCGAGGGCGGTAGAGCGGGCGGGGAGGGAAAGAGCAAATCATAAGGGAAAGGGAGCTCGTAAATATAAAGGAAAGAGGGAAAAGGAGGATATCATGGCACGCGTCCAGAGAGAGAGAGAGAGAGGGAGAGAGAGGAGGAGGGTGTGTGGGGGGGGGGGGGCGTAGCGCAGAAGAACACACAGACAGACATCAAATCCCTCGCGCCTCGTCTTTTAAGTCTTAAATTGGGTCGTATTTTAAGACATTTCGTCGTCCAAAAACACATATTTGATAAGGCTTTCGTAGGAGTTTTAAGCATTTCCAGTAGTAGTGTTATGGCCCTGGTGGTAGTTTGACCCTTTCTCTGTACCATGAACCTGAAGAAAGACTCATTAGAACCCGCCTGACCCCCTCTTTGACCTTTAGTAATAGCTGATTTGATATGGCAAAGTGTCTTCTAATACCAACATACTTGTAATTATCCTCCTCGCCCTCTCCCGTTGCCACAAGCTTGTCCTTCCCTCATTCCCTCGCCCTCCACTCTGTCCACACTCACACTCCACTAATCCCATCGAACACACACACACGGTCATCTTCCTGTTCCTCCTCCTCCTCCTCCTCCTCCTCCTCCTCCTCTCTGTCGTCCAACTCCTCCTTTCTACCTCCTTCCCTCTCTTATATCTTTACTCACTTTGTTACTCCCCTTCTTTCCTTCTCTCCCTCATCTTTTCTCCTCTGCTTTCTTCTCTGCACCTTTGTTCCTCCTTTTCTCCTTCCCTACCTCATCATCTCTCTCTCTCCGTCTTTCTTCTTTCCGTCTTATTCTCCCTTTTCTTCATTTTTCCCTTATCATCTCTCTCCTTTCTTATTTCCCTCTTATTTCCTCTGTTTTCCTCTCCTTCCTTTCCTCTTTCTCTCCCTTCCTCTTTCTTATCCGTCTGATTCCTCCTTTCTCCTTTTCTTCCTTACCTCTCTCCTCCGTCTGTTTAACTCTCCCTTTCTCCTTCTCTCCCTCTCTCATCCTCTCTCTCCGTTTCATGCGCTCGCCCTTCCTTCCCTCTTCCCCTTCCTTCCCTCCCCCTCTTCCTTCCCTCTCCCCCTCTCTCCCTTTCATCAGATACTCTTTCTCTCCCTCCCCGCCGCGTCGCTCGCCACACCTCCCACGATATAAAGTAATTACCCTTGTCCTGGCAACTGCTTCTCTGGCCCTCCGTCTCTTTGTCAGTTCCCAAGGACCCTCCCTTAACAACCTTTCCCTTTGCACAGACACTGACGAGACTTAGCGATGAATATAGATAAAAGTTAGATGCAATTTATCAGAGGAAAAGAAAAAGAAGCAGATGTAGGAGAAGCAGAATAAGAAACAGCAGTAAGAGGAGGAGGAGGAAAACTAGTAAGAGGAGAAGTATGAGAAGATACGAGACATTAGGAGGTAGAGGAGGAAGAGCAAGGAAAGGAGAGGAAGGCAGAGACCAGAATATGAAAGTTGGGAAGAGAAGGAAGAAAGGAAGGAAGGAGGCAAGCAGGCAAGGAAGGTGGAAAGGAAATAAAGAAACAGAGAAAGAATGATAGAAAGAAAGAAAGGATAGAAGGAAGAAAGCTCGAAGGAAGGAAGGAAGCTTCATACAAGAACAGTAGTGAAGTTAGAGACTGTTAGAACATAAGGAAAAGAAAGAAAGGAGAGAAAGAAAGGGAGGAAGGAAGAAATAAAAAAGCTACACATAAGAACAGAAGTGAAGTTAGAGACTGTTAGAATATAAGGAAAAGAAAGAAAGGAGAGAAAGAAAGAAAGAGAGGAAGGAAGAAAGAAAAAAGCTTCACATAAGAACAGAAGTGAAGTTAGAGACTGTTAGAACATAAGGAAAATGAGGTCATGAGGAAGGAGGAAAGAAAGGAAAGAAAGAAAGAAAGGAAGGAAGGAAGAAAGGAAAAAAAGCTACACACAAGAACAGGAGTGAAGTTAAAGAGACTGTAAGAAGATCGTGAGCTTAGTCCGAGTATTACATAGTTGTTGTGGAAGGATGTCAGCGAGAGGAGGATTGAGTGAGTGAGTAAGTGGGCGAGCGAGGAGGAGAGGGAGCGAGCGAGGGAAGGAAGGAGACGAAGAGGTATTGACAATGAGATCTTTCCGGTATTTCGCCACCACTTTCTCGTTCCTTTCCGAGTGAAGGAGTGCTCACAACGCCACCCCGGCCCTCGTACCCGCCAGGAATTCTTGCTTCCATTCTGCAGATTGCTAGTGGCGGCGACGGGTGAAGAAGGAGGAGGAAAAGGCGGAAGAAGAGAGGAAGGAGATCAGGAGCAGTGTAGAGGAAGACGAGAAGCAGTAGAAAGGGAAGGAACAGTAGAAGAAGGAAGAAAAGCAGTAGGATTATGACGTGAAACAGTTGGAGGAAGAGAGAGACAATAGGAGAAGAAGCAAGAAGAGGTGAAGGAGAAGTTACAACAGAAGAAAGAGAAGAAGCAGGTGGAGGAGAAGAAGCAGAAGCAGGAGGAAGAGGAGGAATAGAGGTAAAAGAAGGGGAAAGAGGATCATCAATTTGAGCAGGCGGAGAAGCAGAATATATAAGAGAAGAACAAGAAATAGCAAGCAAGAGGAGAAACAGACACATCAGGAAGAGGAATAGAAGGCAAACCAGTAAGGGAAGAAGTAAGAAAAGATTAGACATTACAAAAGAAGCGCAAGAAAGGGTAGAAGAAGAGAAAGGCAGAGACCAGGATAGCAACGGCGTCTCCAACCAACCCAGCCAATGGATATCAATGGCTTAATGACACCTATTAGTACGGCTATAATTTGACTCGAGTACATGAGACGAGGGGAAAGGTGCACTATCATCACCACCACCACCACCACCACCACGCTTGTTGATGACACTCTATATACCCTTAACGCACACTCACAATTAGTCTTCCTACGTTAATGACAGGTGGAGGGCAATTACCAGGCAGGCGTGTGTGTGTATGTGTGTCCAAATTGCGAGAGGGAGGGGGGGAATATAATGAAAGGGGAAGCGTGTCTTTAAAGGGGCGATAAATATGGAAGCCGGGAAGATGAAAGGTAAAACTTGGGGCGATAAGAAGCAGCAGTAATATAAGTTGCACAATTTTTCACACTTTCGGAATTATTCATAACGCTCTCGACATCATTCACGGGCGAGGGAAGGTTGGAGGAGCCCGAACCCGAGTAGATAGATAGGCGGATGGATAGAGGAGTAGATATAGGTAGACAGACACATAGATATACACACAGGTAGTTACACTCATAGATAAGTAGTTCGATAGGGTGATCATTAGTTACGTAGACAGACAGGCAGGCAGATTGATGGATAGAGGGTAAGATAGATAGACAGCTAGGTAGTTAGATAGGCAGATAGTTAGTTATACAGGCAGATAGGTAGTTAGGTAGACAGACAAGAAGACAAATAGGCATGGAGAACGTTAGATGGATTACTCAGAAGACAAACAGATAAGAGACAGAGAAAAAAAGACAAACAGAGAGACATTGCTAAAAACATATATACTAAAACACAGTGAAAAACAACTCAATTCGATACGTCATAAGAGATAAGAGAAAAATAGACAGTAATAGACAGAAACAGATAGTGAAAACAAGTCAATTAGATACAAAGAAACACAGATACCCTTCAACCGCCGACCCCCTTCAAGACGATAAGCAAGACAACAAAAACGAAGACGCCCAAACAAGTCAATGAGAGACAGACAGATAGAGGCTACACGATCGAGGGGAAAGAAATGGAATGGGAAACGCTGGAGTGGCAAAGGTTTAGGGTTTGATGCTACAGGAAAGGCTCGCATGATCAAAGGAAATGAGGCGATTCCCAGGCCACGGCGGCTCCGAGGAGGGAGTGGTGGATGTGAAGGTCGGGCTTATGGGAGCGGCGTTTGGGGCGGCGAGGGGAACAGCGCCGTGATGGAGGTCGTAAAGGGGAAGGGGATGAAGGGGATGAGGACCTGTCTGTTACGGGGGAGAAAAAAAATATACGTGTGAGTCTTGCAGAGGCGAGAAGACAAGACTTAAAGAACGTTTGGCCTGAGTTAAGACAGAAGCGAAGAAGTAAAGAAGAAAGGAGAAGGAGATGAAGGGGATGAGGAGCTGTCTGTTACACGGGGAAAGAAAAATATACGTGTTAGTCTTGTTGAGGCGATAAGACAAGACTTGAATAACGTTTGGCCAGACTAAGACGAAAAGGAAGAAGCAAAAAGAAGAAAGGGGAGGGAGATGAAGGGTATATGGAGCTGCCTGTAATGGGAAGGCAAAAAATACGTGCGAGTCCTGCAGAGGCGAGAAGACAAGACTTGAGGATCTGAGGACTTAAGGACCGTTTGGCCAGACTTACGATAGACGGGAAAGGAGAAGGAAGAAAGGGGTTGAAGGGATAAGGACTTCCCTGTCACAATGGAGGAAAGATATGCTTGCGAGTCCTGCAAAGGCGAGAAAACAAGACTTGAGCTACGTTTGGTCAGTAAGATGAAAAGGAACGAAGGAAGAAAGGGGTTGAAGGAATGAGAGGGATGAGAAGCTGTTTGTTATAATATAGTGTAGCCGCGCCTATGGTATGTCTCGCCTGTGAAGGACAAATGTATGTAGTCGCGGCTATGGCATGTCGCGATGAAAGGCAAATGTAAGAAGGAGAAAAATATTAATGTGAGTCCTTCAGAGGGAAGAAGACAAGACTCGAGGATCGTTCACCTTGACGCGTTGCTAAAAGACGACGATAATTGAGTGAGTTAATCAAGTGTGAGTAGGAAAAGTAGTTCCCCATTAAGTTACTGAAGGCAGAAGAAAATGGAAGGAGACGATAAGACAGACTGACAAGGATGAACGGGAGACTCTTCTCAGCTACTGATTTAAGAAAGAAATTAACGATAGGAGAAAAGAGGATAGCTTGAGTAAAGTGTAAACGGGAGAAGCGACCCCGAAGACTTACTGACGGTTGAAAGAAAACGGGAAGAGATAGGAAGACAGAATGACAAGGGAAGACAAGGGTAAGCTGAAGAAACGCTCTGAGATATGACGTAGAAATCAAGGGAAAGTGAATAGATAAGAAGATAAGATTATTAATTCAAGCATAAGCCTTAACGTCACTACAGGTAAAGGTAGAAGCGGAAAGACGACCCGGAACACACAAAGAAGCAAGAGGATCACCGAGACTTTTTTTATAGTGTACAAAACGTGAAGTTCGTGCTAAGGAGAGAAAGAAAACACTGGCGACTCTTAACTGTATAAAAGGAGAGGGAAGGGTGGCAGAGTAACGGCCCTTGATCCCATTTAAAGGGCGTCGAGGAGCACATAAAAGGCCTAACGAGAAACTGTAAACACGGGAGACTCGGGAGTGAAACCAGAACGTTGCAAGGCGGCGAGCGAGCGTTCAGCACAGCCCGTGAAGAGGTGGAATTAAAGGAAAAGGAGAATATATGGGTAAAAGAAACACTAAGGGATGGAAGTTTGATGAAAGGAAGGGAGCACATAGCGAAAAAAAAAAGGTAATTTTAAGAAAAGAGGAAAAGGAGATTGAGAAACAGAAACATAAAAAAAGGGAAAGGAAAGCAAGTATGACCAGAGGAAGGATCGAAAGTGGGACGAAGGAGTGGAGGAGACGCAGGCATGGAGTGTGTGTGTGTGTGTGTGTGTGTGTGTGTGTGTGTGTGTGTGTGCTCGTTTTCATGTGTTCCAGTACCTCCTGTTTCGTTGCCGATTATATTCAGGGTCACACACAAAAAACAAGGATATACAGGCACTTTGGCATCAAGACTGAAAGAAAAAAAATAGTTCAAGAATAGTACCCGACTCAGCAATGTTCCCTTACTAGCCAAACATTTTACAAGATGGCTTTCCACGATGATATTCCTTGTAGCTTCATATTCACACAAGGTAATCTAGCGGTTCAGCATGCGTGGGTGGAAGGCGTGTGTTCGGCGCGCCAGGACCCGCCGCTGTCCGCCTCCCTCATAACACTAAACTTCAACTTTCAGCATCAAAACAAACTTGAGCGAGGCAATGTGCACCTCAGCTCTCCTTCGGCCGCGGCAGACAACTTCCCCTCATACCCTGTTAGCGACACACACACACACACACACACACACACACACACACACACACACACACCTATAGGAGAAACCACTTTATAATTTCAAAACTATAACCCTCAGCAACTTTCAGTTCTTGTGACTTTTCTGTGTTCAAATCGCCACACAGATCCACTTACTTCCATTCCTTTTTTCTCCTTCTCCCTTATTATAGACACTTTCCTACAGTATCTTATTCATTTCTTGTCTGTACTTTCTCTTTTTTCTGGTTTTAAGTCTGTTCACTGAGTTTGTTTAGCGTATTACAAATTTCAAACGCCTCCCCTTCTATTCCCTCTATTCCCCTACCAAAACAACTTTCTGCACGTGTCCTTCCCTTTCATTCCCCTTTCCTGCCCCTTAACCTTGCCTCGTGCACGGGACACACAATCGGGTACTCAGACCAGCCTCTAGGAAGGGAAAGGAAGTCATCGATCTGTCAATACCTTCGTTTCAGCCTCGCATCCCGTCCCCGAACCCCCACTTATATCACAGCCTCAGGAGGAATATGGAGCTGGTTTCTTTTTCTCTATTCTTCCACCCTTCTGTTCATCCCCTTATATCCCCTCCCCCCCCCCCCCCTTTGTGTTCATTCACCCCGTTTTCTACTTATAGACGTACGGAGAATGGACGGGAAACTGATACAAAGAAGAGGGTAAAAATGTTAATAATAGACGGTCTAATGAGGGTTTATCGCGTCATGTCTTACGTCTTCTTCTTTTATACTTCCATTTCCTCGCCTTTTATTGTCGTTTCTAAGGATGATGGTTATTTTCTGCCTATGGTCTATTTGTGTTGCTCTTCTTCGTTTATCCTTTATTGTCGTTTCTGAGGATTATGGTTATTTTCATCCTATGGTCTATTTGTGTTGCTCTTCTTCGTTTATCCTTTATTGCTGTTTCTGAGGATTATTGCTAATTTCAGCCTATGGTCTATTTGTGTTGCTCTTCTACATTCATCTTTTTGTCATTTTGCTTCGTCCTTACTATGTTTAGCTAGTATTAGGTCGGTAAGAGATACTAATGTTACGTGGAGGTTGTAGTAGTAGTAGTAGAAGTAGTAGTAGTAGTAGTAGTTGCTGTTGTTGTTGTTGGCACCAGTAGTAATTAATAATATTGTAATAGTAAAAAGATTCGCTGATAATTGGTGATATTGATGTTTGTAAAAATGGTGGTGATGATGGTTACCCTCATCTCTTCCCGCCACTTCCTTTCTTCTCCTCTTCATCCCTCCCTTGACGCCATCCTCTCCCTCTCTCCCTCCTTCCCTTCTCTCTCTCTTTCCTCCCTTTCTCTTTCTCCATTCCCTTTCTTGTCTCTTCTCTCCCTATATCCCTACATTCTTTCTCTCCCTTTCCATTCTCCCTCCTGTCTCTGCCATCTCCCTCTTATCTCCTATTACTGTCTTTCCTTCTTCCATACTCTCCCTCTCTTCTCCCTCCCTTCCCTCTTAACTTTTCTCCCTTTTCTCTTCACTGCATCCGTATCGTCACACCTCTCCTTTACATCCCTCCCCACGACCCCTCGCTCCCTTCTCTCCTCCTTTCCTTTCCCTCCTCCATCTCTCCCTCCCTCCCTCCCTCCATGTGTTGTCTCCCTCCTGATAATAAGGACGCTTTGTATTCATGAGGGAGACCCAAAAACTGCCTCGTCCTTGCTGGCAGAGAAAGAAAAATCAGGTGGAGCGATTCTGTAAAGTGCTTGTACGAGTGTGTGTGTGTGTGTGTGTGTGTGTGTGTGTGTGTGTGTGTTTCTGTCGGTGACCTACACTACCCCCCCCCTCTCTCTCTCTCTCTCTCCCTCTTTCTCAATCCAGTAACTGATGTCAGAAAGCAACTACGTTTCTGATGCCAACATTAACACAACGTGAATCATTTATGCGCTCGGTCTTGTTTCTAAACACACACACACACACACACACACACACACACACACACACACACACACACACACACACACCGATGCTTAAGAATGCGGAAGATTAAAGAGAACTCGTGTTAAAAGGGGAGACGTTAGTATTTTGCAACAACGTGGAAAGAGTGTGAGTATAGAGAGGAATGCCATGAAAGCTTGATGGGAGAGGGAGAGAGAGGCAGACAGACAGACAGACAGGAAGAACTTGTTTTGCCGAGTGTTGGAACGTAAAGATAAAACAGAATATAGAGAGAAATATATTTGAACCGACATGCATGGACTAACTCGTACACACACACACACACACACACACACACACACACACACACACACACACACGATACGACATAAACAAATCCAAACAGAGCAAAATATATAGTTTGTTGGTTGAAAAATAATAATAATAAATAAATAAACAGATAAATATGGTTTTTTTTTACTAATACAATATAAATACTACACACGCACACACACACACACACACACACACACACACACACACACACACACACACACACACACACACACACACACACACACACACACACACACACACACACACACAAACGAACAAACACAACCTTTATATCGACACTATTTATAATGAACAATTGTGTGAGTGGGTGATCGCTCCTGAATGTTATAATGGCAATGTTTCAAGAGAAAATATGTCGGGATAATTATCATAGTAGTATATGTGATGATTTACAATATTAATGAGATTCCGATGTTATGCATGAAAGATTAGAAGCTCCTGTGTATGTGTGTGTGTGTGTGGGGGGGGGGGGGGGAGTATGAGAGAGAGAGAGAGAGAGAGAGAGAGAGAGAGAGAGAGAGAGAGAGAGATCAAAGAGGCACAGTCACATTTTTCATTCTTTTGACATTAGCTTTAGCATCGATATCATATTACTTTCACGATTATTATTATTATTATTTTTATTATTATTATTATTTTGTTAGCGATGTTGTTTGTAGTTGTCAGTCCTGGTCGAGATGATGGAGTTCGTTGTGGTGTCTTCGTTTCAACACCAGCGGCAACAATACCTACAAAAACAATAACAACAATAACACCAACAAATACAAAAACTCCTACATCAAGAAGCAATCGTACTACAACAGCACGATAGGAGTACCACCATCACCACCATCGCTACAACCACTACCACCACCATTCTCTCCAGCACACCATTTATAGGGCCGTATTACTGAACATTTTGTCGCTTTTGGGCATTTCCAGGAGTAGTTTCTAGACCCTGGTGATAGTTTGTCCCTTCTTCTGTACCATGAACCTAAAGAAACACTCATTATAACTCAATTGCCTCCCTCTTTGACCTTTATAAATAGTTGATGTTAGAAGCGAAAGTGTCTTATAACTCCAACCTTTAATCTCTCTATAGCAACACGAACATTACCAAACACACAAAGCGAGATCGGAAGACAAGCATCACCGCGATCTGGAAGCGTCACGAGGCAAAGCGGAATAACACACAAAGACGAGGCAGCAACCCACCGCAGACTGACGTTGGAGCCGCGACGGTTCACTCTGGAGATACAATTGACTTTAGAAGGAGACAGGGAACGAGTTAAGGACAAGACCGTGGAGGAGGAGGAGGAGGAGGAGGAGGGGGAGGGGGACGACGAGCAGGAGGAGGAGGAGAGATGGTGAAGACGGAAGAAGTAATAGGAGGAGGGGACGAGAAAAAAAGGGAGGTATAGAAGACGAATGAGAATAGGAAAAACTTAAACTCAAAACAAAGTGTAGAGAAAGACAATGAAGGAACTGGAGAAGAAGAAAAGGGCACGGAAGAAGGAGACAGGAAAAGGAGGAAGAGGAGGAGAAGAAGGAGAAAGAGAAGGAACAGAAAGAGGAGGTAGAGAAAGAGTAGCAGCAAAATGGGAGGAGGAAGAAGAAGAGAAAGACAACGAGAAAGAGGAGGAGGAGGAGGAGCAACAGCGAAAGCGATCTCTTGTCTGTTTACATGCGAAATTGAGTTCAGAAGCTGCGCCGTGACGTGTTTAATATGCATGAGGGATGAGGCGAGTGAGCGAGCGAGCGTGAGTGTGTGTGTGTGTGTGTGTGTGTGTGTGTGTGTGTCCTGGTTACTACTTGCACGTGTGGCCCGGGTTTGACAAGTGACCTGGTGCTCCCTACTCTCTGCTGACCTGACCTCTTGCAATTCACTTCACTTGATTGTTGATAGCTTTTCTTTTTTTCTTTTTTTTTAGTTTTCTTGTTCTTTTATTATTCTCACTTGATTTATTTTCTCTTGCTCCTTTTCTTCTGATAGTTTTTTTTTTTTTACACTTTCTTCATATTCAGTTCCTTTTCTTTCACTTCTTTACACTTCACTTCACTGTTGATATTTTTTTTTTCCTTTTTTCTTCTTACTCTATTTATGCTCACTTCTTTTCCCTTCATTTCACTGTTGATAGGTTTTATTTTTCATTTTCTCCACCCGCAGTTTCTTTTCTCTTAATTCTTTTTTCACTTCATTTCACAGTCGACAGTTTATTTTTTTTCATTTGTTTTGCTTCACGCTAACTTTCTTTTCGCATTTTTTTCATTTGTTTTCTTTACGCTAACTTTCTTTTCGCATTTTTTTCATTTGTTTTCTTTACGCTAACTTTCTTTTCGCATTTTTTTCATTTGTTTTTCTTCACACTAACTTTCTTTTCTCTCACCCACTTCACTATTGACAAGAAAGAAAACTATAAGAAAAATGTTCGTATCATGCTCCTGGAAAGAAAATAGACAACAAACAGAAGGATCAAATAGTGTGTGTATGGGGGCGAGGGGGTAATAAGTTGGGGTTTGCGTGGACGGGGTATTAAAGTGCACGTGTATGTGTGGACGGGTGGAAGGGAGGGACTTAGTCTTTTTATGAACGTGGAAGATAAACGTGTAGTCGAATGTATGGGAGGGTGAGGAAAAGCTAAGAAAAAGGAATTAACTTTTTTTAACGTAGGAGGTGAAGCTGGGATGAAATGTGTGTGTGTGGGAGGGAGGAAGAGGAGTGAGGGAGACGATTTGGCTTTCATAAACGTGAGATGTGAACGACGAATACTCAGAAAGGTTCTACATTCAGGTATAATTGGAATCCGATCTTCTTCCTTTTACACTCATTTGGTATTAATGGTTCGGCAAATTTTTTTTTTTTTTTTGGAGGGGGGCGGGTCCTTTTTCGCGTCCTCTCTCTCTCTCTCTCTCTCTCTCTCTCTCTCTCTCTCTCTCTCTCTCTCTCTCTCTCTCTCTCTCTCTCTCTCTCTCTCTCTCTCTCTCTCTCTCTCTCTCTCTCTCTCTCTCTCTCTCTCTCTCTCTCTCTCTCTCTCTCTCTCTCTCTCTCTCTCTCTCTCTCTCTCTCTCTCTCTCTCTCTTTCTCTTTCTCTCCCTCGCTTCCTTTTCTCTATTATTTCTCAACGATCACCTTTCTTCCACTTCTTTTCCCGGCATCCTTTCCCTCTCTCCTTCTCTTCATCCTCTCCACTCTTCGATGACTGATTCTTTTTTCTTTCCATCCTTTCCTTCTTTCCTCTCCCTGCCAGATTTCTTCACTATTATTTTCCAGCCGCCATCCTCCCACCCTCTCCTTTCCCTGTGTCCTTTCCTTCTTCCTTTCCTTATCCTCTCAATTGTTCTTGGGCTGATTTATTTTTTCCCACCTTTCCGTTCCTTCTTTCATCTTTTTCACTGTAATTTCCCAATCAAAATCCTTTCACCACTTCCTTTTCCGGTGTTATTTCCCTCTCGTCCTTTTCTAATCGTCTCCAGTTCTCGTTTCTTATTCCTCACCTTTCATTCCTCACTCCCGCTTTCTCTTTACGATCATTTCCAAGCCATCACCCTTCCACGTGCCGCTTCCTTTCCCCGCATCCTTTCCCTTTCTCCTTTTCTTCATCCTCGCTGCAGTGCTCGATTCTTTTCCCTCACCTTTCATTCCTCACTCTCGCCTCCCATTCAGTAGCATTTTCCGGCCATCTCCCTCGCAGCCCTTCCTTTCCCGGCGTCCAATCGAGGGCGTGATGGCCGACTATTAGCACAAATGTTGCCAATTAACGACGTAACACACCTGGGCGGCTCCTCGGTGCTCTGTTCATTCGGGCGCAAGAGAAGAGATTGTTTACGGTGGAAGATGATAAGCAACTCCACACCGGCTCCTTTTTTCTGTTGGTTTTAGTTGCGAAAGGAAAAAATGAAGGAAGTGTAGGAAAATCAAATTAGAGCAGAAGAATTAAAGGGTGAAACGTGATATAGACGAGGGAAATATTTTGTGAGGTTTGTGGAGAAATTTTATTGAGTGTGTTTGTAACTCGATCCGTATAGCTGTTCTCGTTTCAGTGTTTTCTTTTTCTTTCCAGGATCGCATTTACGCAAGAAAGAGGAAATAATGAATCACTAGAAAGACACTGAAAATAAAAAATAAAAAAGGATGAAACCTGAGATATGAGGGAAACGTTTTGGAAGGTGAGTGGAAATTTTATTAAATCTGCGTCTGTTGGTTTAAATTTAAGTTGTGTTAGTGAGAAAGAAAAGAAGAAAAGACACTGAGAATAAGAGGAAGAGAGGAAGAGGATGAAACACGAGATATGAGGGAAACATTTGCAAGGTGAGTGGAAACTTTGTTAAATCTGCGTCTGTTGGTTTAAATTTAAGTTTTGTTAGTGAGAAAGAAAAGAAGAAAAGACACTGAGAATAAGAGGAAGAGGATGAAACGTGAAAAAAAAAGTATTGCGAGTTGCGGGGAATATTTAAATCTGCGTCTGTACCTTTTTTAATTGTTTTAGAGCTTTTCTCATGGTCCCAAAAAACAGGTAAAAAGTGTAGATAGGAAAAAACAGGGAGAGAAAAAAGGTGAGGAGTGAAAGATGAAAACAATTTGGAAGGCGAACAGAAAAATGAACGTGTCCTTACCTATTTAAGTTCTCTTGGTTGTTTCTTAATAATCACTTACGAGTTATAAGAAAATAAAAAAAATAAAAAAAGAGAAGGATGATGAAGTATGAACGAAGTGGAAAACATTGTGCGAGACGAGTGAAGAAAAAAAAGGTCATACGTATTAACTTGTAGGTGTCAAAGATGCGTTAATATTTTCTTCATGTTCGCTTACGTGAAATTAATAAAAAAAAAGATCAAAAAAACGAGAAAGGAAGACGATGAAGCAAGAAGAATAAGGAAAAAAAATTGCGAAGCGAGTGAAAAAAAAATGGGTCTGTATCTGCTTAAGTTGTATAAAAAATGTACGATTGCTTACGATAATTGAAAAAAGGAATAAACAACGAGAAAGGAAGACGATGAAGCAAGAAGAATAAGGAAAAAAAATTGCGAAGCGAGTGAAAAAAAAATTAGTCTGTATCTGTAAATGTTGTATTAGTAATGTACGATTGCTTACGATAATTGAAAAAAGGAATAAACAACGAGAAAGGAAGACGATGAAGCAAGAAGAATAAGGAAAAAAAATTGCGAAGCGAGTGAAAAAAAAAAACGGGTCTGTATCTGTTTATGTTGTATTAGTAATGTACGATTGCTTACGATGATTGAAAAAAGGAATAAACAACGAGAAAGGAAGACGATGAAGTAAGAAGAATAAGGAAAAAAAAATACGAAGTGAGTGAAAAAAAAAACGGGTCTGTATCTGTTTATGTTGTATTAGTAATGTACGATTGCTTACGATAAATGAAAAAAGGAATAAACAACGAGAAAGCAACACGATGAAGTAAGATGAATAAGGAAAAAAAAATTGCAAAGCGGGTGAAAAAAAATGGGTCTATCTGTTTAAGTTGAATTGGTAATGTGCGATTGCTTACGATAAATCAAAAAAGAAATAAACAAACCAGAAGAGAAAGATAAAATAAAAACTACAGGTAAAAGCATTGTGCGAGTCTAGTAAAAAGAAATGCTTATATATGTGTCTGTGTGTTAGCTTGTCCGCCTGAATAGTAAAAACGAGAGAGAGGGAAAGAGGAAGAAAGAAAAACATTCCAGTGCTCTACGATTTTTCCCTCTCCGCTTCGTGGGAAAAAAAAAGCGAGTTCGTGTGTTTCCCTTTCCAGGAGAAACACGCGGAAGATTAAATAAATGAGAGAAAGAGGATTGGCCGAAGTCAGAGTCATTGAATAGAGCTGATGTGCCTTCCTCTCCCTTACCCCTCTTCCGTCCCACCACCTCCCCCCTCCGCCTCTCTCTCTCACACACACGCTATTTCTCTCACTCTCTATTTCTCTCTCTTCGTGACGACCAATCAGAAATGCCTCTCCCCCGCCTCGCAGGTCCATTATTGACCAATCACTTCACTTCTCGGCCTGAGCGGTAGTCATGGCAACTCTGCGAGGAATAGAAGGAAGGGAGAAAGGATCGAGTCGACGTCTTCTTTTACCTTTTTTCTTGGTTTGCTCTTCGAAGGATTTTTTTTTTTTTTGTTGTTTTTTTGTCGTTCGCTGTTGGTGGTGAAGGAATGAGAGGGTAAGGTAAGGAAGGGCACGGATCTGTAAACGCGGGTTTGTTTGTTTATTTGTTTTGTTTTTTGTTTGTTTATTCTTATTTGGGGTTTTCTTTACTCCTCTTCCTTTTGATTTGTTGTTTTTGTCGTACGTAAAAATATTAGCGTTATTGTACGGCTTGATTTCGGTTTATTTTTGTAGGTTTTCTTTTTTTTATTTTCTCTTTGTTATGAGGTAAAATAAAATTGTAACGTAGGCTTAACTTTTTCTATGTCTTTCTCTTTTGTTATGCGTATACGTGCTTCAGTTTTTATTTTATTTTAATGTAGTCGAAAATAAACAAACTCATAACTTTTTTCAAACACACAAATACACGCACCAAAAAAATGATACCGATCCACACATACACATACACACACACAAACACAAAAATCACTCACACAAACACACACACAAAAATACCCTCACGCACACACACCGCCTCGCCTCCTCCCCCCGCCCCCACCCTCGGCATTACACTCTAGAAATTAATTATCTGAGGAGTCACATTGGAAACGAAATTACGGCCGCGCGGAAACCTTTGATCACCGCCGCTGCTTTTACCGACGCTGCTGGTGGTGGTGGTGGTGGTGGTGCTGGCCTTGAAGCTGATGGTGGTGATGATGCTTTGCCCTTTTAGCTCCCAGACTCATTAACTTATTTATAAAAGTATTATTAATGACTATTCTTATTTTACCGCGGCGCCCTTTGTGGAAGTTAATTCAATGCTCAGTTTTACGCGCCTCATTTTTTTTCGTGGTCATGGTTCGAGGAGGATACATAATTATTAACGTGGTGCTAACTCACTCGTGGTCTGACTTTATTATGATACAGTTTCCGGAAGGTTTATTAATTAGCTAACAGGTATATGAGAGTTGGATGCTGCGTGTTGTATTATTTCCATTTCAGGAGGGGAATATCAAGAGTCAGGACATGCCCTCTCCACACGAAATTGATCTCTCTTTTGGCGGCCTCTCGTTCATTTTTCTTTTGTGGGAGCAGGGTCTAGCGGGCTTTTGTTGTTGCTGTTGTCGTGTTTGTTTGTTTGCCTATGAGATGCCTCCCTTGCTGTAAAAAAAAAGTATACATGCTCATCTGTCGCCTGGGCTCAGACTGATTAGCGTGTAACTCCCTTTTTCACATTTAACTTGGAAATAAACATCATCCAAGACTATTTATCGGTTGGCTGGATTGACTAGCTGACTGGT
>NC_066523.1:7535080-7555080 GCF_024679095.1 Eriocheir sinensis | reverse complement strand
AGTGATCTTTCTTCTCTTCCTCTCAACTCTCATTCTGTTAAACCCTTCTATCTCCTCTTCCTTTTATTTTTCACACTCACCAGGTATTACTTCGACTTCCATTAATGTTACGTATTCAATCCTTTTCTTCTTAACGCAAGCCTTCAGCGATCTTTCGTCTCCTCCTCCTCCTCCTCCTCTTCTCATCCACTCGCACCCTCTTTCTCAGAACTTCCTCTCCTCCTGCTTTTTCACACGTACGGAAATAGCTCGGCGTTTAAAGGTTCACTGCATTTTTTCATCTCCTCCTCTGACACACAGTTCCTATATCTTCGTTGCTTCCTCGCCTCTTGCTCTCCACACGTGAAGAAGTATAACAAGGCGTCACAGTATACAGTTCACTTCCTCTCCCTTCCTCTCTTTCACTTACATCTTCTTTATCCCTCTTCACTTGCTTCTACACATACACCTGAAGAAATCGTTCGGTGTCAACGTTTCTAAATCTTCCCCGACCCTCACTCCTCGATGTATAAAAGTTAGGCAAACACAAATACACACCCAGAAACTCACCTTCGTTCTTCCTTGTTCATAAAACCAGACGTGAGGAAGGAAAGGAAGGAAGGAAGGAAGAAAGGAAGGGAGAGAGGAAAGAAGGAAGGAGAGAAAGGAAGGAGGGAAAGGAGAAAGGAAGGCAGGGAGGGAGGAAGAAAAGAAGATAAGAAAGAAAGAAAGAACGAGAAGAAAAAAAATAAAGATAGTGAGAAAAGATCAAACTATGTGTACAAAAAGCAAATTCAGGGCAAATAACAACGTATTCAGCTCGCCATCCTAAAGGGGCTTTCCCACCTTCACGAATTCTATGCCGATGAGCTGCGAACTTGACATCGTGACGCACCGTGAGGTATCGTGATCAACATCGGCTTCATTCGTTGACAACTTTTTCGCGACTAGTGTTGGATCGTGGTGTTTTTAAAAAATTGACCGAAAATCATTAATATACTACCTTTACTTCGACCACTCCTTCGAATATGATGGCTGCGTTTTAAGAACTCGCACTCTCACCTTTCTACTGATGTCTGTTTTAAAACCCCGCGGAGATCGAGAAATACTTACACTCAAACTTTACCTTGAGTACAACTTCGGGCAATATATATTGAAAATCTGGGAGCGGCATGTTTGTATATCAATACGAAACTCCACATCTCCAACCAGGAAGTATTGAATGGATGTGTTGTCGTTGGGTAGGGGTTCAGGATGAGGCAGACCAACAAGATTATCCTTCAAAGCAGACCGTAGTGCTCTTCCGGCATCAGACGAAGTTCCTGGGGTCCCAACATCTACATACAGAAACTTATAGTCAGCATCCACCAGGGCGAGAAGAACAATGGAGTAGAATCCTTGTAAATATAATATGTGGAGCCCCCGCCTGGAGGACACCGTATAGCTATATGCTTGCCGTCCAGAGCACCAACAGTTTGGTAAAAATTACACCTTTTTGCGAAAAGGGATGCCACTTTCTTCCACTGTTCAGGTGTTCTAGGGCACGGCAGACCCTCCTCTAGGTATTCTTGTACGATTGGCTCGCAGATTTCAGGTACAATCTTGAAGATGGTGTTGTGGGCCACACGGAAACGGTATTGAAGACTCTTATAGCTGTCTCCTGTTGCCAGGTATCGTAGAGTAATTGCCAGGCTCAGCCCTGGCTCTATGGCCTTCCGAAAGAACGTGTCATTCTTCTCAATTCTTGGACCCACCCTCTGCAGCAGCTCGTTGAACACAGATTGGTTCATTCTAACAAAACTACGAAGGCTGCACGGGTCTTCCAGGGCTAACTCCTTCACGAGGTTTTCATAATGCCCAAAGGAAGTTCGTCGTAATAACTTGATCAAATATTCCCTCAGCTTCTTAAATTTTTTCTTCTTTTCGTTGTGCTGGAGAAGACCAAGACACAGGATCAACTCCAGCTCAGCGATATCAACTTCTATGTCACTGTGTAACAAATGCACTTCTCTGTCGATGGAATCACAGTCAGACAAATCCATGTTGTACGGCGGCGATTGGACTGGAAATGTGAAGCCTCACCTACACCCCCCTGTTTATACACACGCCCGAGAACACCTCGACTACTCGGGATCGTTCGTACCGTTTTCGTGATGGTTCGTACGTAGGTCTTCGTAGGTCTTCGTAGGAAATTCGAAGGCCATCTTTGGTAATTCGTAGGTGATCGTGATCAAATCGTATCTTATCGTAACCTATCGGGATTCAAATCTGAGGATAATCGTAGCATATCGTAGCGTTTCGTAGTGCTTCGTAGTGCTTCGTGTTTAACTCGTAGGTCTGTCATAGTCACTTCGTAGCGGTTCGTAGACGTAAGTTGTCAAATCACACATCGGCGGAATTCGGGACTACATTTCTCACGATGTTTTGCGATGTCAAGTTCGTAGCTGATCGGCATAGAATTCGTAAAGGTGGGAGAGGGGTCTAAGCCTCTCTCCCCTCGCCTCGCCTCGCCACGCCTCTCCTCGCCAGTACATTATTTTCCCAGCACGGCTAACCGGATACACCCAATTACACCGCGATTATGGGATGAGTTTATTAATGACGTCGCCAAACAGACTGTCTCGTCATTACCTGCCCCAGCCACGCCCCATGCCGCGTCATCAGCGTCACAACAAGGGCGTGGGGAGGCAAACAAATGCCAGCCAGTCACCCCCAGCGACACCCCTTCAAACACCGGCAACCCCCCCCCCCCCCACCCCAGCGACACTCTTCCCTCCCCCCCCAGCGACAGCCCTTCCAATGCAAGGCCGTGAGAACAAAGGTATTAAGTCCTCATTACCGGAAAGCCCTCGAGAACTTGATGACAAAGGAGTGATCGGTGCATGAGGCTGCAAGAACCAGAACGTAAAAGTATAGTTTAAATGATTAAGTTTAAAGCGGAACATAATTTTTCAATGAGAATGTAAAAGCATTTAAAGCACAAGAACAAAGTTATACTAAAACGAAAAACAACGGCCCTAAGAGCATACGAGTAAACACAGAAATTAAGAACACAATAATTAAGATATGAGAAACGCACAAGCAATGCCTTCAGAAAGATAAGCTGGGAACAATTGAAGGCAGGAGTAGATGGAGTAGAGTACGAGAACAAGGGAACTTTGACCTGAAAACAAAAGTATCTGCCAAAACTAAAACACAAAAGACATTAAAAAGAAGCGCTTAAGAGGTTGTCAAAGCGAATACAAATCCACTGGAGACACATGTAAAGTAGAATTAGCAACATAAAAAAAAATCCCGTAACACTGAGTAAAAACAAAACTTAACATTTGTCTTTCCTCTCTCTCCTGTTTTCCCCTAGCAACACAAGAGCTCTGAGACACGAGTATATTATAAACTGCAACACAAGAACAGCAAGCAACACTAAAGAACTTAAAAAAACTCGCTCCCTTCCTTTCCATCTTTCCCTCGCAACACAAAACTCTGGAAACAATAAATTAAGCAACAAAAGAGCGCCACGTAACACAAAAGAGCCTTTAAGACTTTCCCCTTTCCTTTCGTCTTTTCCCTGCAACACAAAAACTCTGGAGACGTTAACTTAAGCAACACAAGAGGCCGACGTAATACTAAAAGACCTCTAAGACATTTCACCTTCCCTTTTGTCTTTCCCTGCAACACAAAAACTCTGGAGACGTTAACTTAAGCAACACAAGAGGCCGACGTAAAACTAAAAGACCTCTTAGACATTTCACCTTCCCTTTTGTCTTTCCCTGCAACACAAAAACTCTGGAGACGTTAACTTAAGCAACACAAGAGGCCGACGTAATACTAAAAGACCTCTAAGACATTTCACCTTCCCTTTTGTCTTTCCCTGCAACACAAAAACTCTGGAGACGTTAACTTAAGCAACACAAGAGGGCGACTTAATACTAAAAGACCTCTAAGACATTTCACCTTCCCTCTTGTCTTTCCCTAGCAACACAAAACCTCTGGAAACACAAAGAGAAGAAATTAAGCAAAAACGTAGCATCTAAAGACCACTAAGATGCTTCCTTTTCCCTCCACTTCCCTCTCGTTCTTCCCCAGCAACACAAAGCCTCTGCAAACACAAAACTAAGAAATTTAGCAAGACACAACATTAAGAAACCTCTGTAACATGCTCTCCTTTACCTCCACTTCCCTCTCGTCCTTCCCCAGCAACACAAAGCCTCTGGAAACACAAGAAGAAGAAAATTAACAACACACCAACACACGTATCATTAAAAAAAACACTGTAACGTGCGCTCTTTTTCCTCCACTTCCCTCTCGTCCTTCCCCAGCAACACAAAGCCTCTGGAAACACAAGAAGAAGGAAATCAACCACATCAACACACGTATCATTGAAAAAAAACACTGTAACATGCGCTCTTTTCCTCCACTACCCTTTCGTCCTTCCATAGCAACACAAAACTCATACAGACAAAAGAAGAAGAAATATAGCAACACAGAGGCGCCGCGTAGCATAAATAGACCACTGTAACATCCTCCTCTCACCCTCCACCTCCTCTTCGTCCCTCCTTAGCAACAGAACTGGCTGGTATTACAAGACACTCGCTTCACATATCAGCTATTTCTAAACGTCAAAGAGGGGGTCAGTCGGGTTCTAATGATTGTTTCTTCAGGTTCATGATACAGAAGAAGGGTCAAATCACCACCAGGGTCATAAAACTACTCTTGGAAATGCCCACAACTCCTACGAAAGCCTTGCCAAATATGTGTTCTTGGGCACCGAAATGTCTTTTAATGAGACCCTACTACCAGCGATGCCAAACTGTCGTACCTTGAACATCGTATTTTTAGCATTATCATTCCTAAAACTCTCGTACCTTTACAAATAACGACCGAAAATTAAAGTTATCGCTGACAATGTGAAATAGTGATGGTTTTCTTTTATTTTCGCGATAGCTATATGTCAGAAACTACGAAACGGCAATGTGATAAGTACGATAGTTTGGCAACGCTGCCTACTACTGTCTCCTCCTCGCTGTTACTCCTCGCTCTCAGACGCTCAGATTTTCGGGCGACCTCGATAAAGTGGCGTTATATTAAGAAAACTTTTGTGCTGCGTTCATCCACACACACAAAAAAAGTCATTGAAAATACGTCCCTGTGTATATTTTTCTTTTTCCGTCAAACCTTATATAATTTACTATCAACACGTGGCTATAAGATAAAAGTGGTTTTTTTTTTTTTTTTTTGTCATTCACGATTAAGGCAGTTTTTAAATCGAAGACTGAGGCAAAGAAACTGACACCACAAATAACAAAAACACGTCTTCACTTTGTTCCATGTAAAAAAAGCAAAAAAGTTAAAGAAGGAAGAAAGTTGCGACCATTTTCTTTTGTGTTCTTTTTTTCCTGCCATCGATCTGCCTCGTCTTGCTGTAAAAATGAAAGGAAACCACGCCATTAGTTTTGGATCCTCTTTAATGTATCGCTTTTTATTTATATTTTTTTCTGTTCGAAGATAAATGAACCAATATTTTATTTTTCTTATATTTCACACTTATTTATATTTTTTTTTTCTTTGCTCGGCGTCCCCAAGAACTTCCCAAATGCCTGCGCTTTCTCCTTTTAATTAACTCTCCTCACTACCCTTTCCTTTACTCCCATCCTAAATAGTTTATGTATTATTTAGTTTTAGTTCGACGTCCCCAAGAATTATTCAAACGCCCGTCCGTTCTCTTTAACCCAATTCACAAAAACTTCCTTCACTCTTACCTATTTTTAACACTTTACTTTTATTTGTATGTTCGGCGTCCTCAAGAAATACCCAAATGCCACTCCTTTCTCCTCAATTGGCTTTGTTCATTTCCCCTTCCTTTAAACTTTCTCGCACTCAACTCATTATTTTTTTTTTCGATGTTCTGAAGAAATAGCCAAACGCCACTCCTGTCTCCTCAATTGGCTCTGTTCATTACCCCTTCCTTTACTCTTCCTCTCACTCAACTCTTTTTTTTTTCGATGTTCTCAAGAAATACCCAAACGCCTTTCCTGTCTCCTCAACTCAATTCACTTCCAACTTCCTTTACTCTCTCTCTCGCCTCATTATTTTTTTTTTCGATGTTCTCAAGAAATACCCAAACGCCTTTCCTGTCTCCTCAACTCAATTCACTTCCAACTTCCTTTACTCTCTCTCTCGCTGGCCTGTCAAGTGTTTCCTCTCCCGTGAAGGTCAATGCAGGTCTTTATTGCTCCCCGGCGCCGCCTTTCCGCGTCCTTCCTCTAAAATTAAGCCGCGCTGCACGGGGATCTTTTAGGAGTCTGTTCCTTTGTAGTTAACCTTATTTAACGTCTTCTTTTGATGCTTTCCCAGTCTCCTCGCCTCCAAACCCGCTCTGGTCGCTCTCTTTTACTATCTCTTTTACTCTCTCCCTCTCTCTTTTACTCTCTCTCTCTCTCTCTCTCTCTCTCTCTCGTACTGAGGCGAGAGAGAAGGAAGAAAAAGAAAGGGAAAAAAGAGACAAATGAGATCTCTTGACTTTTCCCAGCCGGAGTAAAACGAGGCAACAAGTGTGGCTTTTATTTGCTGTAGACAAAGAGCGGTGACGAGAGAGCATTAGCAGCAGCAGGAGGGAGAACGCGAGAGGGAGGGGAAGGAAGGAGAGTCTTATTACGGAAGGGGGGGGGGAGAGAGAGAGAGAGAGAGAGAGAGAGAGAGAGAGAGAGAGAGAGAGAAATAAAAGAAGTGTGGGCTGGGAGTTCAAGAAGGAGAGAAGAGAGAGAGAGGGAAGGGATGTAGAAAAGGTGAAAACTCAATAACGTGAAGGAAGGAGGGTAAGGGAGGCCATTTGAGAAAGCATCATAAGGGCATAGGAGCCGAAGAGGGCATGAATATAGAGAGACGGAACATAAACACAATACGAATGGAGATGTTGTGTGTGATATGGGAGGTCTAATAAAGTGGCAAGGGAGTTAGATGCGGTAAAAGGAATACATTAGACGGAAACATACGGAGAGAATTGGAACTGAAAGGGAATGAGAATGGAAACGAGAATGTGCTCTAGAGGGAAGGAATGAAGGGAGAAAGAAAGATGCTTGAATAATATAATAAATGGGGAAATGAGGTAGAGAAAGGGATACTCGGTGACAGGATGGAGTATTTGAGGAGGAAAATAGAGGATCTTGTCTAAATAGCTATTGTGGCGGATAAAGACTCAGAGATGAACTAAAGGGAGAGAGGGAGAGAGATGTTGTGATATTGAATGAAATGAGGTATATAAAGAGAAAGGGAGACCTGGTGATTGGAGACTGACCATTTGAGGAAGAATACACTAACGAGAAGAGGAATCGGTCATTTAGAGAGATACGACTAAGCTTATGAAAAAGAGAAAAGGAGGGAGACGTTGATAATATAACTGAAGTAGAAAAGGAGATGCAATAACGAGAAATAGGGAGAATAAAAGGAAATAAGAAGAGAAGAAGCGATATGTAGAGAGAAAGAAGGAAAGACGAAATTAAGAAAATGAAGATAATTGTGGTTGAGAGTTAAGGGAAAAGAATAAGAGAAATAGAGGGAAGGAAAGAAGAAATTAAGGGAGTGAGGAGAATAGGGGTTGAGAGTTTAAGGGAAAAGAATAGGAGAAAAAAAAAAGTATAGAGGAAATTTAAGGAGTGGGAGTAATGGGAATGACATTTGGGGGAAAGGGTATGGGAAAAGGGAGTGGAATTTTAGGGGTAAATACGGCAAAGATAATGATGGTGGAGGGAAAGATAGGGAGAAAAAGGGGTAGCATAAGTATTTTTTTCTATCATGGGGATTATATAAGAGTGGTACAATTACTTTCTTTCTCTCTCTCTCTCTCTCTCTCTCTCTCTCTCTCTCTCTCTCTCTCTCTCTCTCTCTCTCTCTCTCTCTCTCTCTCTCTCTCTCTCTCTCTCTCTCTCTCTCTCTCTCTCTCTCTCTCAGCAATGGGTTATTTTTTCTTTACCAACTCGTTTCTTTCACTTTCCTTCCATTGCCCGTCTCTCCCTTCCTCCTCCTACAGCCTCCACCTCTCTTATCGACAACTCTCTTCTTTTCTTCTCCCTGCTCCTCCATTCCC
Source organism: Eriocheir sinensis (assembly GCF_024679095.1). Taxonomy (NCBI): domain Eukaryota; kingdom Metazoa; phylum Arthropoda; class Malacostraca; order Decapoda; family Varunidae; genus Eriocheir; species Eriocheir sinensis. The sequence goes on along the minus strand of NC_066523.1, from coordinate 7,547,021 downwards.
TCCCTCTCTCCCTCCTTTTCTTTTATTCCTCGCATCGCCTTTCGTTTCCCATCACTGTTTGGTCTTTTACTTCCCTCCTTCGCTTCTCTTCGCCTCTCTTCTCTTCTTCCTTTTATCCAGCACTTATTTTTACCTTTCTACATATAGTTTTCTATTTGCCTTTAGATCCACGTCTACAGATATTCTCGCTTTCTCTCTCTCACTCCCTCCTCTTCCTCTTTCTCTCTCTCTAGATCGACCCACGAGCACCCTCTTGGCCCTTGTTGGCTGGAGGTAAATAAAACAGACGGCGACGCGGCTGAGAGAGGGTTCAGAGGCGAGGGGAAGCATGGGAGTGAGGGGAGAGGAAGAACGGTGAGCGTGGGAGTAAGGGAAGCCGAGGCGAGGGCGGAGGGGAGGCAGCAGCGGCGGCAGTGGCGGTGGGTCGGTCCTTCTGGGGATGACAAACCACCTCAGGAAATGTGGTCTGGCCGATAGAATTGTGGTAGGTAAATGGTATTGCTCAGAGGGACTGAGGGAGGGAAGAAAGGGAGGTGGAGAAGAAGAGGTTGGTGGGTGAATGGATGGTTGGATGGTTGCCTGAGTGGGTGGGTATTGTGAGTGGTTGTAAGGTCGTGTGGGACTGTGTCAGGGGGTGTTTTGGTATTGTGTTGCATTGTGTTGGTGTGTTGAGGGATGGGAACGTACGATGACAGCCAAGGAGATAGATAGATGGAAGTTTTATTTATAGTAAAGGAAGCAGCTCAAGGGCAAAAACAGAAAAGCAAAAGACAATAAAAACGTTAGGTGGTGCAAGTGCTGTAAAAAAAAATAGAACTGAATGATTAATGTTTGGAGTGTGTAGATTAGGTGAAACTGTGACCCATGTTGCGTTATGTGTCTCGTATTGGTATTTATAGGCACATATATCTAAACCTTTTGTAGTACACTGAAGACGAATAGCAGGTAGACACACTTCACGACTTTCTGTTATATAAGTTCTGAAAGGATTGGGTTAGTTTCCCAGAAAGGTTTAGTTTAGCCAAGTTAAGGAAGGCAAGGAAAAGGAATGAGAAAAAGAGTGAGAGGAATATCATTTTACAGGGAAGAAGGAAACTTATGGGTAAGAAAAGAGAAAATGAAAAAAAACTCCGCCGACGCTGTTCCTGCAAATACTTTATGAAGTAGCTGAAAGAGGGTCAAAATCGGATGTAGAGGTTATGGTTTTCTTTTGTGGTGTCTTGTGGTCTGTTGGCTTATTCTCTATTATGACAGAGCGTTTTTTTTGTGTGTGTTGTCCGTGTTGTAAGTTAAGTCGTCATATATAATTCTAGAAGGTAAAGAATTAAGCGACAGGGAGGCAGCGGGAGAGAGGGGGTGGGTGTAATACCTTATGTGTTGAGAGCATACAAACTCCGTGGTTAGGAGAGCGGTGGTGAGAGAGAAGCAGGGAGGGAGAGAATGAGGGTGTAAGGAATAGAATAAGGAGATGGGCTGGTAAGGACGAAGGTAGATAGGTAAGGAAGGAACGAATGAGAGCAAAGAATAGAATAAGAAGACTGGTTGGTATAGAGAGGAAGGTACATATTTAGGTATAGAAAGAATGAGAAAATAATGGAGTTTAGAATAGTATCTGTGTATGTATAATAAGGAGACAAATAGGTAGGTAGGAATGGCGGTAAGGAGGTAGAGGCAGGGAAAGAGGAAAAGAGATAAGGAAGCATGCAGGTGAATATGGAAACAGGTACAGGAGGGAAGGTATGCACGAAGGGAGGCATGTAGGTAGGCAGAAGGTGAGACAGGTAAAAATGGAGAGAGGTAAGCAGGCAGGTAAAGAGATAAGGAGACTGATGAGTAAGAAAGGAAGGTAGGGGAAAGGGACACAGGTAGAGAAAGAGGGAGAGAGAGGTAGGGAGGCAGATAGATAAGGATACAACTAGATATAGAAAGGAAGGTATATCAGCGGGAGGGGAGAGAAACACAGGTATAGTAAGGGAGGCAGGTAGGTAGGTAGGTAGAGAGGTATGGCAAGGGAGGCAGGTAGGGTAGGAAGGTAGAGAGGTAGAGTAATTGTGGCGTGGGAATCGTTGTTGTGGCGGGCTGGCGGTGTCTGGGAGGCGAGTGACGGGGCATTATATGGGTTGTTGGGGCAGAATAATGGCGCTGAAACACATACGTCGCAGGTAGTCGTGTGAAGGGAAGCCATTACAGGGAGACACTGACTTTGGGGGGGGGGGAGAGAGAGAGAGAGAGAGAGAGAGAGAGAGAGAGAGAGAGAGAGAGAGAGAGAGAGAGAGAGAGAGAGAGAGAGAGAGAGAGAGAGAGAGAGAGAGAGAGAGAGAGAGAGAACAACAGAGACAGAGACAGAGACAGAGACAGAGACAGAGACAAAGACAGACAGAGACAGACAGAGACAGAGAGAGAGAGAGAGAGACAGAGAGAGAGAGAGAGAGAGAGAGAGAGAGAGAGAGAGAGAGAGAGAGAGAGAGAGAGAGAGAGAGAGAGAGAGAGAGAGAGAGAGAGAGAGAGAGAGAGAGAGAGAGAGAGAGAGAAGAATTATATGACGTAGGGAAACATAAAAGGGATTGTGTTCCTAAAAAAAAAAAGCTTATTTTCGTCCTGCCGCAGCAATAACGTGAATTAATGTTATGTATTTTCCATCCCTATTTTTTTTTTCTCTTGTTTTTTAAGGGGAGGGTGGTGGGAGCGTGTGTGTTGATTTTCCTTTTTCTTCCTTTCCTTTACATTTATTTTCGTATATGTATATATTTATCATTTTCGCGGGTATATATATATATATATTTTTTTTGCACCATCCTGTCAGCCACATTGCATCCATCCCCTTTGCCCTTTTGCAGCCTCTCTTCTTTTTAAATTTGGTAAGAGGACGCAGACTGTGTGAAAAATATATATATACCGGCAACATACTGCTCCTATATATAAAACAAGAGATGTAAAAATAAGAAAGAATCCTCGTATTTAGATGTGAGTTTTCAGAAGTGTAGTAGTATTTACCGTAGAGTTTATTTATTTACCCTTTGGCAGTATGCATTCTACTCCTCCTTCATAGGTCACTTAGGAAAATCTTTGAGAGGTCTTTATTAATGCTTCAAGTGCCCTTTGGCGAACCTACTTTACTCGGTTACTACTTATTATAATAGAGATCCATGAAAGGGGACGACCCAAAGAGAGTGCCATCGATGACTAGATATTGACATGAAAAAATTAGAGTGACAGTAAAGTAAGGAGAGCAGTAAGAAGAAAAAAAAGAGAGGGCAAAAACATTATCATTTTATTGGGCTGAAGTCATAGGAAGGAGAAAAATACCAGTGAAAGATCGAGGTTTCACTGGTATCACTGCTATCATCCACTTCCTCCACCTCCTTCCCCTGTCCTTTCTAAACCATTTTCCATCTTCATTTTCTTCAGCGGTCTCTTGCATCCACTCCCACCTCACATTACTTCTCCACGTCGGCCACCTCTCATTAAAGCGACAGACGGACCAGAGTTTTCCTGCTCGTGACTTTGATGCACTCTTATGACATATCTTTTCCTGCATCCATCCTGCCATCCACTTTGTAAATTCTCACGATCCTTTTTTTCATTTACCTTTTACACTTCCTCCTCTTTGGTTCATTCTCTCAACCACATAACATTATTCTCCTTTCTTCTTTTCTCCACTTTATTCACGACTTCCAATACTTCCTTCCTTCATAGCCTTATTTTTATCTATCTTCAATGTCAGTATCTCTCTCTCGCTCTCGCACTCACACTCACACACACCTCCTGCTCCTCCGCGTTCTCCCCCTCAGCTGGTGTCTTCCGCCCACCATTAAGACAAGCAGACAGACGCATCCCAACTCGCAGCAGGGACCGGCGGGAGGACTCGGACAGGAATACCAAGCAGTCACACGCCCCCGCCACCTCCCGTCCCCCTCCGCCTAGGGCCTCGAAAGCTCCCTCTGCGTTCCCCTCCTCCTTCTCCATCTCCTTCCCGCCGTCTCCCTTCCGCCCGTCCTGTCCTTTCTCCCCTCTCGCCTCGCCCTCAAGGAAAGTAGGAAGTTCGAGGTGACACGTCTAGTAGCTGCAACGCATCTTCCTTTCCTTAAGTAATAGTCTGCTTTCTTGTCTTCTGGCTGAGGGTCCTGTTCGTGTTGCCGTGTTTTTCTCCTTCTTTGTTGTTTGTTGAAGTCCACCTTAAGGGTCAATGCGACGGAGATGAGCAAAGAGGCCACGCGCAGCTATAGCGTATGCCTTCTACTTTGTCTTACCTTAGCGTGTTGTTCTGATTCATGTGCGAAAGTTTGTGCCTACTTGATGGAATTCTACGGGTTTTATTTATCGTATTTGGGTAATAAATGTAAGCTTGTTGGCTTCACTTCTTATCGTCACAAATGGTTTTTTTTAATGAAGTCTCTGCTGCAGTCTTGGTCTAAATGGTCCCCTCGTTTTCTTTGAGTATAGTTCTCCAATTCCCGCTCAAACTTTGGTGGTTAGAGTTTCAGGGTTAAACGGTTTTATTTTTATATCTTAGTGACACCTATTCCAAGTATTATTGTCGCCCATCGAACCGTTTTCTATGATCTCTAACTGTTCACTGTTTGATAGAGGGCACTCCAGTCACTAGCCCAACTACTGTTTACTTTTTTTTCTCTTCTTCCATCAACTGTGCGTCTGCCCGAGAGTCACCACACAAGGTAACGGGAGTGCTGGCTGTGCTGTGGGTTTGAGAGGCTGTGCTGTGAGGCGAGGCGAGGCAGTGGAGCAGCCCGTCCTCGGCCGCGCGGTAATACTCCCCGGCGAGGTGAGCTACAAACGTGCAAACTTTGGAAACAGTGAGGTAAACGAGGAACAGTTTTCGGAGATGGCTAATTCAGTGGAATGGCAAAGTTCTGGGTTGGTGGAACGAATGGCCACCTCCAATGAGTTCATTCTTGCCCTCAAGAGTTCCTTGAAAAATCTCATGACTCCCAAGTTGCAGTTTTAGCTGGACAACCAGAAAAAAAGTCGTATTCATATCAAACACATCCTAAGCAAAGTAATTTTAGTCGAGCAGCCGCGAATGAAACCGTCATTATTGGAAGCAATAAAGTAGCAATGGTAGGTGTCATTCCCTCTACTCCCTAGCTCCCGCAGCTACAATCCCCCGAAACAGAACAGAAGTAAAAGTATAGTCACCAACAAAAGTGCTGTGTGCTGCTCATCAGCTAATCATGAACCTTGAAGTTCATAAGACTCGTCAAACGAAGCACCAGATAGTTGAGGGCCTGGGGGTCCGGGGTAACAGGCGTTAGGTGCTTGAAGGGGCGAACGATTCGGTGTGGCAAATGATTGTATGTTCGGTGATTTTAATGTCTAAAGCAGTTTTATATTTATAAAGCGATAATGCTACTAATACCATTATTTTACACACACACACACACACACACACACACACACACACACATCGGTTGCGTGATCGGAGATGATACTGGGAAATCAGTCTGACCACACTTGTTCAGTATCTTAGGCTTTCTCCGCCTAACTTATGCAGTAGTGTTGGCCTTATATGATTAATTATAAGATCTTTAACCAATGATGAAACACTAAATAATACTCAAAAGACAAAACATTTAAATGCTTCCCGCAGGCCGGACACTGGGCTGGAAGGTGATATCCCATCGTGCTGCGTCCCTCCATGTCGGCGGGCAGGCGGCGCGGCGCGGCGCGGCAGGTAAGCTGGGCGGCTGTTAAAGGAAGCACCTGTACAAGGACGGGACAAGGGAGGGTGTCGTGTTTCCCGCCTGTGTGTAGTGTTGCCAGGGAACTTTTTAATCGTAGCCAGAAAACTGCAGTTTGGTGTGTGTGTGTGTGTGTGTGTGTGTGTGTGTGTGCGCGCGCGCTTGGGCTCTTGTGCAATACGTAGATTTTATTTACCAGGGGGGAAGGAGAATAAAGGTGAAAGTTTAAGGGTAAAGGTGATATCGAGGTGTTCTTGTAGGGATTTCTTAGGGGGGACCTCCACTCCTCTCGTGCTTTAACGTTTCTTGGCAGACATACAAGTAAATAATGTCAAACTTCTCAAAACGTCTGTCAGATGTGTGCCTACTTCCTACCAGACGTATACATGGTCAATTTCTGCTCTTTTTTTCAGGTTTTCCCTTTCAAGATAAAATAAGGTATCATAATTTAAAGGAATATAGAGGATTAAAGATAGAAGTTTCAGCTTGGCATACATCTAGACTCAAGCTCCTTTTCCTTAGAGTAGAGGCTAAGGTTTGATAATGATTGCAGGGATAGGAAAGGTTATTGAGAGAGAGAGAGAGAGAGAGAGAGAGAGAGAGAGAGAGAGAGAGAGAGAGAGAGAGAGAGAGAGAGAGAGAGAGAGAAATAAATGAATCTTAGAGAGCAACATATTCACTAGGTTTATTTATGAGTAGGAGATTTGGCCGCGTTGAGTCTGGAATGATGAAAAGAATTACGATAATGACTACAGTAACACACACGTTTGTTTTAGTAATTTATCAAGAACTTAGACTACGAATGTGAACTTCAAAAATGTTTCTCCCGGTTATACTTACCAGCTGCGTAGTAGGATGGTAATTGTGTTTGAAAAAAATTGTCGGAAAAAGTTAAAGCATAAAAAAAACTGTAGCATACTAATAAGACAATATTCACTCAGAGAATTTTCATTTCTCGACAACATCTGCAGGTGACTTTTATAAGAGAGAGAGAGAGAGAGAGAGAGAGAGAGAGAAGAGAAGAGAAGAGAAGAGAAGAGAAGAGAAGAGAAGAGAAGAGAAGAGAAGAGAAGAGAAGAGAAGAGAAGAGAAGAGAAGAGAAGAGTGGAAAGTGGAGAGGAAATGAGTGAAGGACATGTGCTGGGAGGAAGGCACTGCTAAATGTCAATGCAGCAGAAATGAATCGCAAAACTTGTAAATTAGTCGGTTTCGAAGCTGCTTTAAACCAGACTTTCCTCGCTGCAGGGAAGACCACGGTGAAGCGACGCCCAGCCCGGCCCTGAAATACTATGCGAGGAACGAGTTGGCCTGAAAATGGTTGATCATGATAACGAATGAATTAACTTAGCAAGGGAAACTAAAAGCCGGCGAGTGTGTCCCCTCCTATCTGTGCTTTTTTTAAGGTTCAATATTTTGTTCCCGCGCAGAGTAAAATGACGCAAGTTTTTGTATAAATGTTTTGCATCCATTAGACTGAAAATTCCGGCGCATTGTTCGGGTATTCACTTTTTTTTACCGTTCTGAAAATGTTTGTTGTATTATCGGATTGACGGATCTGAAAGGTTTTACGAACTGAATGTAGCTTTTAGTGGGGAAGAAACCACAGGGAAACGAAAAATAAAAAGGATGAAAAATCACATCGAATTCAGGTGAAGAGAATTTATGATCTTTTGAAATTGATATACTCGAAAATATATCCTTTTTACAACACATCTAATTTTTACCTTCTGATGCGAATACCTCTTCCTCGAATTTTGGTGGTCACTCACTCATAACTCCTTTTTCTTCGTAGATTTATTTCGCTAACAAGGAGAGTCATGTTCTTACTACGAAGGGATTTTTTTTTTTTTTTTTTTTTTGTCATTGCAAGAAAAGAAAACTAACCAGTAAAAGATTGTTTTGGCCATGGAAGACTGTGATAAATTATGTATCTCCACACCAGAGGACACATGTCATTTTCACGGAGCCTTCGTTTCCTCCAGAATGTCGGAGGTGGAATGGCAGCCTTGGGGAAACAAAGAATCCATGGACGTCTTGAATTGGGGTCTCCTTACTTGTTATTAAACTATTTTTGTGTGGTTTTTTTTGGGGGGGGATTTGTTCAGATTGTAATGATTTTCTTCCTCTCTCTCTCTCTCTCTCTCTCTCTCTCTCTCTCTCTCTCTCTCTCTCTCTCTCTCTCTCTCTCTCTCTCTCTCTCTCTCTCTCTCTCTCTCTCTCTCTCTCTCTCTCTCTCAATACGAGTTCCACCTCTTCAGTCAAACATTACAGGGAAGGAAATTGGATGAAATGACTGAGGGAGGGAGGGAGCAAAAAGGGAAGGGGAGATGGAAGGTGCAAGTGACGGAAGGAGGGAGGGAGAGAGGGGGCCACAGCAGGGAAACTGAGGGAGTGGAAGGGCAGGGGAGGGTAAGGGAGGGAGGGCAGAGAAGGGGAGGAAGGGAATAATGGGTAAGTGGTGCATGTGGCAGTAATCTTCCGTCAAAATGGCCTGAAAATTGATCGGCCCACGCTCACTTGAACACAAACAAAGACGGGACGCAATACACCAATGCAACACAACGCCAGAACAAAATGCTCGTGTTGGGGAGAACCATTCAGAGTGACATCAACACCGCCGGATTTTGATAACCTACAGAACCTAACCCAAGATACTGTAACAAGAGAACTAACCCACCTCAACCAGAATGAAATTACGTAATACATCAGTGCAAGAAACAAAAGAAGTAAAAGAACGAAATAATTGTGCGTTAAAGCCTTTCAGAGGACTCGACTTTTGAACCTAACATAACTTATCCTAATCCAAACTAAATAAAGAAATGACACAATGCTTAAATGCAGTACAACACATGAACGAAATGTCTGTGCGTTAATTTCAAAACCCTTAAGTATACTAAAATATTAAACCTAACATAACATATTCTAAACCAACATGAATAGAGAAATAGCGACAAACGTAAATGCAATAAAACTCAAGAACGAAATTACTGTGCTTAAAGACACTCAGAGCAATAGAATATCCAACCTAACTTAACTTATCCTAAAGAAATAACGGAATGCACAAATCAACACAAAAACGAATTAATTGTGTGTTAACATCAAAACCTTTCAGTATATTAGAATATTAAGCCTAACGCAATATATCTTAAGGGATTAATCTGTTCACTGATTTTTTTTATTGTCATATGATATAATCTATTGTAGTTTTAGGCGGTCAAAGTTACGGTATTTCAAGGCAATTTTTCACCGCTTTTTTTTCTGTGCCTTTCGTTTCCATGCATTGCCTTGAAGCTTACTACACTTCAGTATCCAAAAGTACACTCGATTCCTCAGTGCTAGTGTAAATCCATTTTATATATTGTTTGATTTTTCACTCAAAAATACGATACCCGTCCCTTAATGTAACCCGAATACAGAAATAACATCACACACAAACGCGCAACAACACCACAACAAACATCTACGTATAGTAAAGACTTTCAGCGTAACATCAACATCGCTCTATTTATTCACGGCGCTCTGTTGCTCGTGTGTTACAAAAGAGAGAAAGCCTTAGCCTTCTGCAAGCCCCCTCTGCCGCGCCCCCCTCGCCGCCCCCTCGTCCCCCATCGCCGCCCCCTCGCCGCTCCCTTCGCCGCCCCCCTCGCCGCCCCCCTCGCCGCCCCCTCGCCGCCCCCATCGCCGCCCCCCTCGCCGCCCCCCTCGCCGCCCCCCTCGCCGCCCCCCTCGCCGCCCCCATCGCCGCCCCCCTCGCCGCCCCCCTCGCCGCCCCCCTCGCCGCCCCCCTCGCCGCCCCCGCCAGCTGGCCACCCGCGTTACATTTTTTATTACCTCCACTCGACTCGCCTGACTCCAGTGTGCGCCGTTTGCCTCCCGCCGTCCATTTACCGCCGCCACTTCCCCGCTCCCGTGTTCTCCTTCACTCTTGCTGCACCGTCATCAAAGCGCACGTTCCCCGCCTCCATAAACTCCCTTCACCTCGTCTCTTATTTCTCTCAAACTTTCTCCTCCCCTCCTGCCCTTTGTTCTCTCCCCTCGCCTCGCTCCCTTCATCCCGGCCAGCACCCTTCCTCCCCTCATCTCTCCGCCGGCCCGTGTATTAAGATTTTATCCTTCACATGGAATGATGAAGCGTCCTAATACGTACGTCCGCGAGCCAGACAACCTAGAGAATAAAAGGCCGCTGCTTCCTGAGTGATGGTGTGTCTAGCTTTTTTTTTGGGGGGGGAGAAAGGGGGGACGTTCCAAGGCTAACATTGCACCCACATACTCCATCCACATAGTCCACCCACATAGTAAGTAAAGTTAGGGACATAGTAATAGCTGTATGAGTTTCGTCTAACACAAGGCACATACGTTCTTCAAGTTTATCGAGTATTATTGCTTAAGTGTTTTACCCTAATGGCCCTCTTCAACTATCTCCGTAATGTAACTTCTCTTCTGTTTCGTCCTCTTTAGCCCTCCTCCCCTTCCTCTTCTTTTGCTGCACTTCGGGTCCCTCCTTCTTTCATCTTGTCTCCTTTCAGCACTTTGCCTTCTCCATTCTCCGCGCGGAATATGATTTTATGCAGGCTTCCACTTTTCTTAATTCGCAGACCCTCTCCCTCTCTTCCCTGCATCATCACTCTTCCTCGTGTCTCGCTTTTCACCCCTTTCCCGTTCCTCCATTATCACTCTCGCCTCCCTCGCGCTCCACCCTTTCCTCCCCTCCGTATATTGGCTGCATCAGGCCCCGACGGCGGTAATGTGAGACAGAGAGGACGGGGGAGGCGAGGGAGACGCCAACACTGTTTTTGTCGATTGTCTGGATTACGGGCCTTCCTTTCCCCGTCCCCCGCGTCGCCCTCCCTCCGTCCCATTACTGCGCCCTCATTTATGTCTCCTCCATTCCCCCTCGCCATTCCTCCGCCTCGTCTTCTTCCTTCTCTCCCTTCCTTTGCCCCCTCGAGAGCTCGCCTCCGTGTCCTCGTCTGTTAAACGTATATATTGTGCATTTTGATGAGTTTTTCCCGCCCCGCCCCGGCATACATATGGATGATTCGCGTGTCAATCTTGCCGCCTCAGATCGCGGGGTTAAGGAGGCGTCGAGGCACCACCCGTCGGGACCGAGGAAAGGGTCGACAGGCTCTTGTTTTGCTCGGGCATGTTTGTCGCGCGTCTGGGTACTCGAGGCGGCGCGAGGCGTGTGTGAAATTGGCCGCGAGAACACAGAGGATGGCCTGTTGTGTGACCTGTTGTTGTTGTTTTTAGGGGGGAAGAGTTTCACCGTTCTTATCGTTATTCTGTATGATTCCTTAATCGTACTAAGATATAATTCAGTATAAACTAGCTCTACAAAACTTACCAACTAAATCTATAAATAAGACTATGCTAAAAAAATCAAGTAAAAAGATGAGATGAAATACTTTTTATATAAAATTATCTACTCGACAGTGCAAAATAGTTATGGCCACGTCTGTAGTGAAAAATCAATATCTAAAATTCCGTCTAATATATTTTAATAGTTCCCTGCGATATTTAATACTTAAAAACCTTACCTTGCCCAAGTTATTTTTTTTTTCTCTTCTCTTCCTCTGGACATATTCTCAGTCACAAGCAACTAAATTTCAGCCACTCCGTCCTTCCCAACTTTCTCCTTGCTGTTCTCTCTTCTTTCCTTCCTTCTTTCCTTCCTTCCTTCCTTCCTGCCTGCATGTTCACCTCCCCACCACCTACCCACCTACCCATCAACCTACTTACCCACCTATCAACCTACCTAACTAACTACCTACCAGCTTCTTCCTGACAACTGCGGAGAAAAAAATCAGAAACAACCAAAACTCCTCAACGCAATGAGCCAACCATTTTATCAATCCGTCACCCAGCCAACCAACCAGCCATGTAGCCAGTTCGACACCCAGCCATTCACTTAGCCATTCAGTCAGCCAGCCATAAGCTCGCGATAGATAGTGAAGTTACAGCGAGGAACAGATTGGTGGCCGCAAATGAAGTTTCACAATTTTCCTCTTCGATTTACTGAGAGTGGAAGGGGGGGGGGGGAGAGGGATGGAGAGAGGGGAGGGAGGGAGAGAGGGGTAACTGATAGCTCTGGTGTAGTCAAAGGATCGTGGTGAATAGCTTACATTTTCTTTACCTTGCTGTTTGGTTTCTCTTTCCTTCATGCGCCTTTCCCGTCAAATATCCTTTACCGTTTTACTTGCCGTCTAATTTCCTTTTCCTTTTCCTTTCTTTTTTCATTCATT
>NC_066523.1:7390080-7530080 GCF_024679095.1 Eriocheir sinensis | reverse complement strand
TTCTGCTGCCAAAGTTGGTGTGTGCGTGTATATAGGTGTAGGTGTGTACGTGCGTGTGTGTTTCGCTTTAAAGTTTTCGCCGTAATCGAATCATTCCGGATAAAAAAAAAACTCGTTAACATTTCCCGACACGAGTTTTACTTTTTTTTTATGTTAAGGCTTCGAATTGTTTATCGTTTGAAATAGAAATATAAAAGTTGACTTCATGATATGCGCGCTCTGCATCACATACCATCATCATCATCATCATTATCAATAGCAACAACATTATCAACAACACACCCTGTCAAAGTCATTTCTTAAGCCTCGAGAAGCAAAAGAAAAACCCTCAAAAGAAAAGAAAACGTCTTTGTAAAATGAGTTTCCGTATAAATAGCCAAATATCGTTCAAGAAGTTGCCGGAAACAGACAGTGTGTAGAAACGTAACCACAATCCGACCAAAGAAGCAAAAGAAAAACCCTCAAAGAAAAGAAAACGGCTTTGTAAAATGAGTTTCCTTATACGTAAATAGCCAAATTGCGTTCAAGAAGTTACCGAAAACAGACAGTGTGTAGAAACGTACCCACAGTCCATCCAAAGACCTTCCACCCTTCTATCCCACTTCATGTCCTCTCACATCCATTGACCATACATATAAGCATACTAAGACGTGACCCAAGACTTTCAAATCGTTCCCATCACTCAGTCCCACTTAGCGAACTCTCACATCACTAACCATACTAGGACATATAAGACACTCAAAGCATTCACATCGCTGGCTAAGACATCCATTGACCATACAGACTGCCATACTAAGACGTGACCCAAGACTATCAAAATCGTTCCCATCACTTAGTCCCACTTAGCGAACTCTCACATCACTAACCATACCAAGACATATAAGACTCAAAGCATTCACATCGCTAGCTAAGACATCCATTGACCATACATACTAGCATACTAGGACGTGACACAAGACCATCAAATCGTTCCCGTCACTCAGTCCCACTTCGCGTACTCTCACATCACTAACCATACGAACACATATAAGACTCTCAAAGCATTCACATCGCTAGCTCCCAACTTAACGTCATTGCTCATCCACTAACTCTACCAAGACATCCAAGACTTTCAAATCATTTCCGTCCGTCGCTCTTTCGTCCCCAAACACGTGGCCTTCCTGACGCATATTCCCCCGCGACTCGTGTCCTCTCCGTCCTCTGCAAATAGCCCCGAGACCTTCCCAGCTCACTCTCCTGCAGTGTGGTGAGAGAGAGAGAGAGAGAGAGAGAGAGAGAGAGAGAGAGAGAGAGAGAGAGAGAGAGGTAAAAAAAAAAGATAACGAGATGGGAATAATTTAGGTCCTATAGAGGGGAAGATATGGCACCGCTTATGTAGTTGACAGGGAGGTGGCGTATGAGCCCTGACCCCCACCCCTCTAATGTCCCCCTAAAGCCCCCTATCGAAGCCCCCTAACACGCTTGGAATCTCCCCCCTCCCTCCCTTCCCTTTATGTCCTTGTCCCAAAGCCCCAACGACCCCCCCCCCTCCCCCGGCCTCAGAAGTCCCCCTCACGCCCTCACCCCTAGCATTCCTTCTCTTGTTCCTGTGTCCTCCAAGTCAGGGAAGAAAGGGACTAATGATAACCACGAACTTTCCTCCTCGTCCTCGCTTCCTCGCAGGCTCGTACCCTTCCCTTCGTTCTTGTTGGCTGGAGAGGAAATAACTACACTCCATGTCCTCGTCCTTGTTCTCTCACCAAAATAAAGTCGTCTTCTTTATGTCTTCGTGGGCAGGAGAGACCAATCAACAGCCCACATCCTTTTCATCTTCCTTCTCCTCTTTCTTATCCTCGTCCTTGTTCTCTCACCAAAATAAAGTCTTCTTCTGTATGTCTTCGTGGGCAGGAGAGATTAATTAACAGCCCACATCCTTTTCATCTTCCTTCTCCTCTTTCTTATCCTCGTCCTCATCACCCTTGTCCTCACCCCAGCCTCTACCAGTCTTGCGCTATCACAGCACAACCATCCAAAAGACGACCAGCAATCCACATTCTTTCCTTATACTTCTTCCTCGCCTTCGTCCTCATCGTCCTCGTCCTCGCCCCCGTCCTCCACCAGTCTTGTATCACTGACCAACCGTGAGGCAAATAACGGATATCAATTACCTGGTTATCCTGGCGTAATCCGATTTTTCAAGATGTTTGGGAGGATTAATTAATGACAAAGCAATAACGCGCACGCCCCGGCCGGCAAGGGGCATCGTCCTGTCAATCTAGGCGGCTGATTCACCGGGCGTGTTTCCATGCTTTTAATATTTTATGCCTCGGTGCCGGGCTGCAGCGGCGACTACTAAAGGTGAGGTGACGAGAACACGGCGGCGGGAGTGGCGGTGGCGGTGACGAGGCGGGAGTGGCTGACTAGGTGACTCGTTGTATAGGAATGAGTGCGGTAATGGAGGGGGGGAAGGGGGACGTAGGGGGAATGGCTGGCTGGTTATATAGGAATGGGATGAGATAGGAGAGTGAAGGTAAGGGGACGAAGGCAGAAGTGGCAGGAATCGGGTAGGGTTAAATAGGGGAGGGAATAGGGACGTATATAGGCGTGGGTGATTGGCTAGCAGGTTATATAGGAATGGGATGAGATAGGAGAGTGAAGGTAAGGGGACGAAGGCAGAAGTGGCAGGAATGGGGTAGGGTTAAATAGGAGTGGGAATAGGGACGTAGGTAGGCGTGGGTGATTGGCTAGCAGGTTATATAGGAATTTGGTGAGGAAAGGTAGGGAAGAGGAGAGGAGGGGAGGGGAGTGGAGGAGAGGGAGGGGGAGAGATGGGTAAGGGGACGTAGGAAGGAGTGTCAAGTGGTTACTCAATTACACAGGACAAAGATGAGTGTGGGGGAATGGTGTAAGGTAAGGTAAGGTAAGGTAAGGTAAGGTAAGGTTGCTACTCAGACCCGGATGAGTTTTGCCTAATTTTTACCCTGCTTTTCCTACTCAATTTACGAGGAAACTTCTTATTATTTCTCTCTCTCTCTCTCTCTCTCTCTCTCTCTCTCTCTCTCTCTCTCTCTCTCTCTCTCTCTCTCTCTCTCTCTCTCTCTCTCTCTCTCTCTCTCTCTCTCTCTCTCTCTCTCTCTCTCTCTCTCTCTCTCTCTCTCTCTCTCTCTCTCTCTCTCTCTCTCTCTCTCTCTCTCTCTCTCTCTCTCAAGGAAAAAAAGATGGAACCGACAGTACTTTATATATTTCATGTCTATTAAATATGTATGAATCCTTTTTGTAGTGTTGCCTTGTGTGACATATTAATAAAAAAAAAATAATATATACAAAAACATAAAGCCAAAACCATACATAAGATAGAGAAAAAAAAAGCGATGAAGGAAGAAAAAACAAAACAGGAGGAAAAGATGAAAAAAAGCAAAATAAAAAATCAACCCAATCTGTTACACATTCATGAGATAAAGCAAAAAAAAATGAAATCATGAATAAAATAAAAGGGGAACGTGGAACAAAGAGCGAAAGTAGTTAATCCACTTTGCAACACACACACACACACACACACACACACACACACACACACACACACACACACACACACACACACACACACATCCAGTCGTGAGGATAATGGATTGTTGCTTTAATATTCAGCGAGTGACGGAATGTGTAAAGCGAGAGTGTAGTACTGCCAGGCGACGAGATTACTACGTGAATCTTACTTGTTGCGTTGTCATTGCTACTTTGCTTTAGGAGGTTCAAGGGGAGCGGGGGGAAAAGAGGAGGAGAGTATTTAAAGGGAGTCTGGGACGGGAAGGAGAGAGAGGAAGAGAAGATGGAGGAGATGAGGTGTAAGACTTTCTGGTAGGGGAGGAAGAAGAAGGAAAGAGAAATAGAGAGGTTAGGTTGGGTAGGTGGAGAGGAGGAAGAGGAGGAGAGTATTTAAAGGGATTCTGGGACGGGAAGGAGAGAGAGGAAGAGAAGCTGGAGGAGGAGATGTGAAAGAGGTTTTGATAGGGGAGGAAGAAGAAGGAAAGAGAAGTAGAGAGGTTAGGTTAGGTAGGTGGAGAGGAGCGTATTTAAAGGGATTCTGGGACGGGAAGGAGAAAGAGGAAGAGAAGATGGGAGGAGATGTGTAAGAGGATCTGGTAAGGGAGGAAGAAGAAGGAAAGAGAAGTAGAGAGGTTAGGTTAGGTAGGTGGAGAGGAGCGTATTTAAAGGGATTCTGGGACGGGAAGGAGAGAGAGGCAGAGAAGATGGAGGTGTGTAAGAGGATCTGGTAGGGGAGGAAGAAGAAGGAAAGAGAAATAGAGAGGTTAGGTTGGGTAGGTGGAGAGGAGGAAGAGGAAACTGTTTTAAGAAGTTCTGGAAAGGAAAGGAGAGAAGAAGAGATTAAGGAAAGACGTTTTTGAGGTTCTGGGAGGGGAAGAGGAGGAGAATGATAGAAGAATAAGTTAGGTTAGATTGGAAGGGGGGAGCGATGAGAGAAGGAAGAAGAGGACACTGTTTAAGAAGTTCTGGGGAAGGGAAAGACAGGAGGAGGAAGAGATGGAGACGTGTAAGAGGTTTTTGGAAGGAAAGAAGAAGGAAAGGGAGGAATACAGGAGGAGAGGTTAGGTTGAGGAGGACTGTGTGTGTGTGTGTGTGTGTGTGTGTGTGTGTGTGTGTGTGTGTGTGTGTGTGTGTGTGGTTAATTAGTTTGTTCTGATAATAAGAGTCTTTGTCCTTTGTACTGTTCCTAAGCTTCTCCGTGTCTTTGTCTCTGTTTCTGTGTTGTGATTTCCGGCAATTTTTTTTTATTTTATTTTTTTAACCTCCACGTCTTGTCTCGATGTGTGTGTGTGTGTGTGTGTGTGTGTGTGTGTGTGTGTGTGTGTGTGTGTGTGTGTGTGTGTGTGTACTTTGGTGGGTTCACATCAGAAAAGCAATTATCATAATGAGCATAATAATTAATGAGTATCCCAAAGCAAACGTTTACATAACCAGGTACCCGTGAAAATATATTGACCTGTGTGTGTGTGTGTGTGTGTGTGTGTGTGTGTGTGTGTGTGTCTGTCTGTCTGTCTGTCTGTCTGTCTGTCTGTCTGTCTGTCTGTCTGTCTGTCTGTCTGTCTGTCTGTCTGTCTGTCTGTCTGTCTGCGTGTGTGTGTGTGTGTGTGTGTGTGTGTGTGTGTGTGTGTGTGTTTAAATCATTAGCATAATCAAAAATGTTAAGTGAATCATATTACCGAAAAAAAAATTAAAATGTTGAAACCATAAATTCTGTTCGTCATACAATTAGTGTACATGTAGCTGGTAATTCTCTTCCTTTAGTGTTTGTAATGGCCGTTTTTTTCATATATATTTCCCCCGAAGTGTCATAAAATGTTTCAAATGCGAATTCTACTAAAACATTCTCGTCTCTCACATTTATCGTTAGTCTGGAATTTATGTCGCCATCCAGTATAGGCCTGCATTACGGTTTCCATCAGTTACGTGCGTTCCCTACGTATTCCCCTACACATTATGTCATTGAGTTACGCCGCCATTCATTTTAAACCGTGCGAAATCACAATCATGTATCTGTATCGCACTTGTTATCACTTCTGTTGCGTGGTTCTCTGTGTCTCTATACCTTGCGTTATCATACTTCTTTGTACACCATATTCTTCCTACCTTCATAACCACTAATGTATCTATATCGCACATGCCATCGCTTCCGTCGCTTGGTTCCCTCTATTTCCATATCTCGCTTTATCCTGCGTTCATTATTTTATTACACCATAATTTTCCTAACTTCATAGCCACTTGTCTCTTAATGGTCAAATGCTCAACCTGCAAATCCTCTTCTCGTTTTCAGGTGGCGTTTTGCCTTTCATCTTTCCCAGCACTTTCAATTTTGTTTGTCAACTTATTCATATGCACTGATACCAGCTTGAAAGTTTCTCTGGTAACTCATAATCTGACTTTTCTCGCCTCTAACACATAATGACTCTCCTATTCTCGTGGTAGTCTATAGCTTCCCCTTCTTTCCCTGTACTTTCTTTACAAGCATGAAAGTTTCTCTGGTAACTCATAATCTGACTTTTCTCATCTCTAACACATATATGACTCTCCTATTCTCGTGGTAGTCTATAGCTTCCCCTTCTTTCCTTGTACTTTTTTTTACATCGAGGGAGGAAGCTCAAGGGCAAACAACAAAAAACAAAAAGAAACAAACAGATAGACCCGCTAGACGCTGCTCCAACAAAAGGAAACACAACGAGAGGCAAAAAGAGAGGTCAATAATTTCGGGTGCATGCTTTCATTGTTACCAGATAAAACTCCCCTTACTACTAACCCTTAAAACCATATCGTTAACCCACCTCTTGTCTCCCGTAGCTGTTCATTCCGTCTGTTCCTCCTCCCTTCCCTCCTCCTCTTCGTCCTCAGGCAGCGTGTACAAATCTCACCTTTTCCCTTCCCTATATTCCCTTTACTCCTTCCCCAGAACGGCTTTTATTGCATGCCTTATTTGTTTCAACGTAGCTCTCCGGACTTTACTGTTATTGCAGCTTACAGGCACTTACCATTAATATTCCACGCGGCAGCCTCTCTCCCATTTGGGTTAACGTAGTGCCGCGATCCTATTTTCCTTCCCCGTGCCCCGAACAAGCGCCCGCCACTGCTGCTGGGAGGGAACGAATAAACTATTTTTCCCTCACGACCATTCCAAACCGAACTCAGCCGATCCCACGACGGCCTATAATGCTGCCTTACCTTACCTTGCCTTACCTTGCCTTGCCTTACCTTACCTTACCTCATCTTGCCTTACCTTACCTGACCTCATCTTGCCTTACCTTACCTGACCTCATCTTGCCTTACCTTACCTGACCTCATCTTGCCTTACCTTACCTGACCTCATCTTGCCTTACCTTACCTGACCTCATCTTGCCTTACCTTACCTGACCTCATCTTGCCTTGGTCTGCGTCCCTTCCGCTGCATTTGTAAGGTAACAATTAAACCATTTTTCCCTCACTAACATTCCAAACCGAACTCAGCCGATCCCACGACGGTCTATAATGCTGCCCTACCTTACCTTGCCTTGCCTTACCTGACCTTACCTTACCTTGCCTTGTCTTGCCTTGCCTTTCCTTACCTTGCCTTGCCTTACCTGACCTTACTTTACCTTGCCTTGCCTTGCCTTGCCTTGCCTTGCCTGACCTTACCTGACCTTACCTTACCTTGCCTTGCCTTGCCTTGCCTTGCCTTGCCTTACCTTACTTTATCTTACCTTACCTTACCTTACCTTACCTTACCTTGCTTTACCTTACCTTACCTTACCTTACCTTACCTTACCTTACCTTACCTTACCTCTTACCTTACTTGACTTCATCTTGCCTTGATCTGCCTCTCTTTCACTGCTTCTGTAAGGTAACGATTAAACTTTTTCATACCTAAATTTTCCATTATTCAACCTAATCTAAATTCAATCTTCTCAGCCTAACATTGCCTTACTTTACCTTACATTACTTTACCTTACCTAATTCAGCTTGACTTGCCTCACCAGCACTGCTTTTGTAAAGTAAAAGATCAAACATTCTTCCCTCGCAAATCATCCCAAGTTAGCCCAATCCTAATTTTTCCGACTAGTTCCAGCCCACTTTAACCTTACCTTACCTCGTCTTACCTTTCCTTACCTTACCTTACCCTCATCTTGCCTTAAATTTCCTTCCCTCCGGTGCTATCTTAAAGTAACCTTTTTATTCATAGCTCAACCTTTCATAAATCAATCCAATCTAAATTTAGTCTTCCCAGCCCAACATAACCTTACCTACCTTACCTTACCTTATCTTGCCCAACCTTACCTTACCTTGCCCTACCTCATCTTGTCTTGGCCTGACTTTTATCTGCCGCGTATGTAAGGCAAAGATTAAGCATTCTTCCCTTGCAAGCCATCCCATGTTAACCCATTCATGATTTTTCCAACTAGTTCTAGCCTCGGCCCTTAAAATACTATCTTACCTTACCTTACCTTACCCTACCTTACCTGGACACATTGCCTGGCCTGCCCTTCCTTCATTGCTTTTGTATGATAACAATTAAACTTTTTTTTTCATATCTATAAACTTTCCATCACTCAGCACGAAACATACTCAGACCAACTTCCCAGCCTAACATTGCCTCGCCTTAGCTGGCCTCACCTTACCTTACCTTACCTTACTTTACCTTACACACAAATTTACATCGAGACAGTACATGAAGAGGTAAAAAGACAATTTGCCGGAAATCACAACAGAGACAGAGAAGCAACGTATAAACTATTTTTGCTTCCCGACTATGCAAGACCCAACACGACTCATCTTAGATTATTGCCACTTTACCTTCCCTGACTTGACCTGGCCTGACCTGATTCTGCTTTGCATGCCCTTACCTTGCCTTACCTTACCTTACCTTATCTTACCTTACCTTACCTTGCCTTATCTTGCCTTACCTTACCTTACCTTACCTTACCTTACCTTGCCTTATCTTACCTTACCTTACCTTACCTTACCTTACCTTACCTTGCCTTACCTTACCTTACCTTACCTTACCTTACCTTATCTTACCTTACCTTACCTTATCTTACCTTACCTTACCTTACCTTACCTTACCTTACCTTGCCTTACCTTACCTTGCCTTACCTTACCTTACCTTACCTTACCTTCAAATGACCTTAAGTTTAATTACCCGACCTTAGGTTACCTCACCTGACTTTACGTTTAAATGACCTTACCTTATCTTACCTTACCGTACTTTACATTACCTTATCTTACCTTACCTTACCTAGCCTTACTTAACCTTACTTAACCTTATCTTACCGTAAGAGGGTGATGTGATAAACACACACACACACACACACACACACACACACACACACACACACACACACACACACACACACACACACACACACACACACACACACACACACACACACACACACACACACACACACACACACACACACACACACACACACACACACACACACACACACACACACACACACACACACACACACACACACACACACACACACACACACACACACACACACACACACACACACACACACACACACACACACACACACACACACACACACTCCAACCCTGACCCTTCCTCTTACGCTCTTACCGCCAGAAGGAAAAAAAGACACGAATCGAGGAAGAGGAGGAGGAGGAGGAGGAGGTAAGAAGAGAGGCAAGGAAGAAGGGACGAGGGGGACGGATAGAGGAGGTTAAGAACGGAGTGACGGAGGAAGGAGGGCAGGGAGGGATTGGAAAAAGGAAGCAAGGAACATGAGGAAGGAAGGAAGAAGAAACTGACTACAGAAAAAAGGACACGAATTGAGGAAAAGAAGGAAAGAAGGGAGGGAAGAAAAAGAGGAAAAAGAGGCGAGAGAAGCGGACGTAGGGGAATAGGAATGGAGGAATGGAGAAGAGAAGGAAGGGAAGAAGGGAAGAACAAACTAAAAAGATGAAAGGAGAAGATGGAGAGGGATGGAATGGAGGGAAGAAAGAAGGAAAGGAGGGAAAGGAAGAAGGGAATAAGAGAAAGATGAGGAAAGAAAGGAAGAAAGGAGAAACTTACAGAACGAAAGAAGGAAAAGAAGATAACCAAGAAAAAATAATCATGAAAATGAAATAAGAAGAAGAGCAAGGGAGATTAGTAAGGAAGGAAGGAAGAAGAAACCACCAAGAAGACGAAAGAAGGAGATGAAGATAACCGAGAAAAATTAATGAGCAGGAAAAGATGAAAAGCTGAAGGGTAACGAGAGAGAGAGAGAGAGAGAGAGAGAAAAGAAAGATTTAGCTGAAGTGAAAGGCAGGAAAGGAAGAAAAAAACGTTGAGGAGGGAAAATCAGAAAGAGAGATGTCAAGGGAAGGGAAGAGAGGCGTGAGAGGCGTGACCAAAGGAAGGAAGAAGATGAAGAAGAAGAGAGAAGGGAAGGAGTAAAAGACGTAGAGGGAGTTAAGAATCTGTGGTGTGGGAAGGAGAATGAAGGAGAGAGGAAGGAGAGAGTAGGAGGCAGAGGAAGAGGAAGAAAAATAAGTTAATCCTCAACGTCGTGCTAGTGAAAGGTCTTTGTTTTTTTTCTGGTAACACTTAACCGGGGTTTTTTTTCTGTTTTTTTTTCTGTTTTTGTTTTTTCGCTTTCTAGTTTTATAATGATCGAATACCCAATCAACCAATCAATCAGTGCCTTTCCTCTTCTTCTTCTCCTCCTCCTTTTTCTTCTTCCTTCTCATCTTGAACTCCTCCTCCTCCTCTTCTTCTTCCTCCTCCTCCTCCTCGTCGTAGTCACCATCATCAGCATTATCATCTTCCTCCTTCTTCCCTTTCAACTCCTTCCACTCCTCCTCTTCCTCTTCTTCTTCTTCTTCTCTCTCATCTTCTTCCTCCGTATAATAGAGTTCGTAGATTTGTGATAAGTGTTTCTTGGTACACATTCCACAGGGTTTTTATTTTTCTCTACCTCATTTTATTGTTGTTCTTTCCACTACAACTCAACACAAAAGAAAAGCGAAAAAAATAAGGGAAGGAAACATGATAGCAGTTGATAGTTTTGGGGGGGAGGTGTTACGTTCCAGTCTTTATTTTTATTTCAAGTTGTCGTTCGTTCGCTGCCGTTCCGTTCACTACATACGAATAAAGAACGAAAAGGAAAGAAACAGGCGACGAAAGAATGACCCACCTTCCCGACTCCTCGCCTCCCTCTACACCCGCCTGCCCCAGCATTCATTATCCTGATATTTCCTGTGCCATTGACCTACTTACTTCACTTTATCCCATCCTCATTTTCCTCGTACTCCTCCTCCCCATTCTCTTCTTACCTCTTTATCCCATCCTCTTTATCTCACTCCTCATACTCCCCTCCTTCTTTCTTCTTTATCCCATCAGCATCAGCATCCAATACCTTTATCACATTTTTCTCTTTCTCCACCTCTTCGTCTTAGTCCTCCTTGTACTCGTCGTCTCCTCTTCCTCGTTCTCCTCCTCCTCTTCGTTCTCCTCCTCCTCCTCTTCCTCGTTCTCCTCCTCTTCCTCGTTCTCCTCCTACTCTTCGTTCTCCTCCTAGGCCTCCTCTTCGTTCTCCTCCTCCTTTTCGTTCTCCTCCTCCTCTTCGTTCTCCTCCTCCTTTTCGTTCTCCTCCTCCTCTTCGTTCTCCTCCTTCTCCTCCTCCATACTAGTTTAGGCGCCATGATTAAATGCCCCCGTCAATCCATCAATCAATTATTTTCCTCTCTTTTTCCTTTTTTCTTCTTTTTCTTTTTTTCTTTTACGTTCAACTTCTTTTCATTATCGTCATCATCCTCACTATTATCATCCCCATCATCATCTTCGTCTTCCTCCTATATACTTCCCCTCCAACTCCTTCTTTCTTCCTCTTCCTCCTTCTTTTCCTCATTATCGCATAATCCTCGCCATCATTATCTCCATCATCTTCTTCCTTTTCCTCCTACTTCCCCTCCAACTCCTTCTATTCTTCCTCTTCCTCCTTCTTCTCTTCCTCATGCTCATTCTCATCCACCTACTCCTCATTTTCCCTTCCTCCATCTCATGCTCCTTTTCTTCTTTTCCTCTCCTTCTCCTCCTCATCCTCTTCCTCCTCCCTATCCTTATCCTCGTCATTCCTATTGTTCATTCCTTCTTATTTTTCTCCACTTCCTCTCGGTATACTCCTTTTCCATTTCCTCCTTTTCTTCTTTTCCTCTCCTTCTTCTCCTCCCTATCCTTATCCTCGTCATTCCTATTGTTCATTCCCTCTTATTTTTCTCCACTTCCTCTTAGTATACTCCTCTTCCACTTCCTCCTTTTCTTCTTTTCCTCTCCTTCTCTTCATCTCCTTCCTCCTCCTCTCCACTTCCTCTTAGTATACTCCATTTCCACTTCCTCCTCCTCCTTTCATTGTTCCTTCTACTACTCCTTTTCCTCTTCCTCCGTGTCCCTCCATGCCTTGATTATTATGAAGGTAACACATGCGGAAACACGAAGGGCCCAATATCCCCGTCATTGCTTCACTCTTTTACCTCTCCGCCCACTTCGCCTCCGCCACGCTCTCCCGGGGACCAGTTGCCGTGGAAACTCGGCAGGAGCGAGTGGATGGCGGCCCCGTAAGCACAATAAGACCATCCAGTTTGAAGGGAGGAGGAGGGAGGCGGGTGAAGAGAGAGAGAGAGAGAGAGAGAGAGAGAGAGAGAGAGAGAGAGAGAGAGAGAGTGAGAGTGTGAGTGTGTGTGTGTGTGTGTGTGTGTGTGTGTGTGAGAGTATGTGTGGGAATTAGAATAAGAGTGAGAAAATGAAGTAGAAAATCTGTAAGACGGAGACTGAGACCAAGAGAGTGAGAGAGTAGTGAGTGAGTGAGTGAGTGAGTGTTATGAATGATAGTGTGTCGTGGAGGGTCGAGGAGCTACCTAAGTACAAGAACCATCCATCTTTGAGACCAGTATCTTCTAACGGCCAACATAAAGCTGAGGAAAACAAGAAAGAAACGCCGTGAAGAGTGGAGGTCATGCCGCAAGTACTGAAGTCATCCACTGTCGAGCAGCGACTCTCCACCAGCAGCCTTGAGAGAGTAGACACTGGAACGTTAAGCCTGCCACAAGCCCATGACAGTTTTCCTTCCATTAGCTCGGCCGAACGGATGAGCAAACAGCTTAGTGGCCTGTAGATGTGTGAACGCTCGAAAGGCTTAAGAACCACTCAGCCGGAAGATTGAATGGAGACTCCAGGCGACCGTGAAGGGATAAAAACTCGTCCATTTAGGAGGAAGAAAGACTACATAGCTGACCTCACATACGGAGCGCCATTCATATATAATAGGGATAATGACGACGTAACCTTGATGGAGGGTCTGAGCGGCCTTAAGCACGAGATTATCCGAGCACTGCCTGGATGTAGTGTGGTTGGAGGCTTTGATCGACCGTGAAGTATAAAGACCATTGTGGAGAAATGTAAACCAAGCGACACAGAATGGAGAGGAACATAAGTACACACATCTAGAAGGCGTAAAAGCTGCTGATCCTGGATGGAGGCTGCAAAAGGGAATAAAGCACACATAATTAACCATTACGAAGAAATGAAGCAACGGATCTTAGACAGAGAAACCGAAAGGGAATAAATCTATCCAAAGAAGAAAGTGTGGCAAAATAAATGACCGTATAAAACCTCCCAGAGAAAATATAACACATAACCATTCAGGAAGGAGCAGGGAAGCGTGTGGTCTTGAGAGGAGGTTAAAGGAGGGTATAAAACACGTAATTATTCAGGAGGAAAGAGAAACTAAGCAACTAGCCGTAGATGAACACCCTTAGAGAATACAACCCCCCCCCCCCCCAATAAAAATATCCGGGCAGAGGTATACGAAACAGCAATGAAGCACAAAACCGTCTCGAAAAAAGAAACTGAGCAACTGATTTGAAACGAAAACTCAAAGAGGGGAATCAGCACACTTAGACACCCTTGAACAAAAAAAAAAGAGAGAAAATTGAAACTAATGACCTTGACTAGAGACGGCAAAAGGAAATACAACAAAACTAAACCAAAATCTAACGAAGAACGACAAGCGAAGCAAATGAACTTAAACTGAAGCTCCGAGAAGTGGGGGGAAAAACAAGGAGAAAGAGAACCGCAGCCACTGACCTTGAACGGAGACTACTGACGGAGGCCATGAAGACACAGAGACCCATCCACCAGCAACTTGAAGGAGGAGCGTCGCGTCGTGAAGCCAAAGATGACGAGGCGAAGTGAGGGTTTCAGAGTCTCGACGGCATCGTCCATTGAAGGCCCCACATCCTCCCGCCCTTCCTCCCGCCCTCCTTCCCGCCCGTGCCTCTGATGTGTCCCGGGTTATTGAACTTTAATGCTTCCCGCCGCTGCCTCCACTCCGGCCAGCCAAGATATTTATGACCGTCGAGCAACCGGCTTCGAAAAATAGCGACTCTTTCGTGGGCAATAGCTCAGATGCGCGATATAGAGCTGGATAGTGAGGGAAAGGGCAGAGGAGGACGAGGGAAGAGGAGGACGAGGGAAAAGGTCAAAGAAGAGGATGAGAAGGATGAAAACAACGAAAAGGAGAATACTAAGGATGATAATGATAAGGCAGTGTGCAGGAGGAAGAGAAAGAGGAAGAGGAGAGAGAGGGTCAAGGATAAAGAGAACGAGAAGAACAATAAAAAGAGTGAGAAGAATAGTAAGGAAAGGAATGAGAGGGCAAGGTAAACACGAGAACGAGGACGAAAAAGAAAAAGGACAAAGATGAAAGTAATGAAAAGGATAAGAAGAGTAAGGAGGATAATGAGAGGGAAGACAATGTGGTGGAGGAGGAAGGTTGAAAAGAAAAGGGTAAGGGCAAGGAGCAGGACGATGAGGAGGTTAAGGGGGAAAGAGAAGAAAAGGAGGAGGTAGATGGGCAATTTTTTCCTCATTCCATGTCGCTGATATCTAGTAAGGGGGAGGTGGGGAAAGGGAGAGGAGAAAAGGTGCGTTATTATCAAGAATGTGAACTTTTTTTTTATCAGCGAATCTCTTTTCACAGTAAAATTGGTTTCCTCCTAAGTTGATTGGAATGTTTTGTTATTGTTAATTTTGCTTTGTTCCTTTAATCTTATCAGTACACTAAACACCACTTATTATTAACCTTTCTTTCTTTAGTTTCTTTCTTTGTTTCTTTCTTTTCTTTCAGTAGAGGAAAATTGGGAATGAAAATGCTACACCAGAGGAACGCTTTACTTAACGAGGGATTGCAGGCATTTGAAATATTGGAAACGCAACACACACACACACACACACACACACACACACACACACACACACACACACACACACACACACACACACACACACACACACACACACACACACACACACACACACACACACACACCACTTTTCCCACTTACCTTTACGTGTCCTTAAGTTTTAACCACCACCACCACCACCACTACCACCGCCACCACCACCCCGGCATCTACCCTTCAGAGCTAATGAAGAAGACTCGTGTAAGTTGCACTGGGAAGGGGAAGGGGGACGTGGGGAGAGAGAGAGAGAGAGAGAGAGAGAGAGAGAGAGTTAAGGGAAGGGGTTTTCGAAGTAGCTTAAGTCCCCGCGGTGTCGCCTGTGGTGTCCCCCGCCTATTGGTTAGTCCTCGGGCGGAAACTTTATCCTATTACTGAAGTTCTTAATCAGAAAAGTTTGGCCCAAGGAGGAGGAGGAGGAAGAGCGACAGCCTCCCAACCTGAGCTCAGCTGCGAAAGTGTTGATCGAAATCGATACTTGAGAACCGTCGAGGTGAAAGAGAAGGTGACTGGAGAGAGAGAGAGAGAGAGAATATATATATAGCATCGTCTGCAACTTCATCTTCTGCAGGAGGGGGAAGAGGAGGAGGAGGAAAAGAGGGGAAGGAACTGAAGGAAAAGTACAAGAGGAAGAGGAGGAGAAAGAAGAGGAAGAGGGGGATTAAAGAGGAGGAGGAAGTGAAAAAGAGGAAAAGGAAGAGGAGGGAAAAAAAGGAGACAAAAAAAAGAGAAAAGAAGGAAAAGGAGAGAGGGACAGAAGAATAAAGAAGGGAGGAGAGAAAAGAGGGAATAAAAGGGAGGAGGAAAGGGAGGAAAAGGTGAATGGGTGGGCCACTCAATTAAGCCCAGGTAAAGGGCCCCAAGGTTGCATTGCATGATTACAGGTAAGTTACGGGTAGGAGAAGGAGGAGAAGGAGGAGGAGGAAGGAGGATAATAGAGAAGTCAAAAGAAAAAAAAGATATGCATAAATTTTGATCTATTTCTCTCTTTAAAATGGATGTTAGAGAAGAGAGAGAGAGAGAGAGAGAGAGAGAGAGAGAGATGGGTCTAAACAAAACAAAAAGAATAATATGGAGTTAGGAGGTTAAAAAAAGGGGAAGAAAAACTACCACCCTAACCCTCCTCCTCCTCCTCCTCCTCCTCCTCCTCCTCCTCCTCCATTCAAAGGCAGTGGAGTTTATCGTGGTGGCAAATCTTCCTTAATCCTCCATAACTTAGTCTACAGGAGGATCTGATAAAGTGTTCGGGGCGTGAAATGTAGGCATGAATCACACACGCACACACACACACACACACTCTCACACACACACACACACACACACACACACACACACACACACACACACACACACACACACACACACACACACACACACACACACACACACACTGGAGAAGAAGAAAAAAACATAGTATTCCCCTAAAACAAAACAAAACAAAAAGATATCCGTACACGAGAGAAATTTCAAAGCGAAGAAGTGACATAATATAAGGGAGGACGAGGAAGGAAAATAAAGAAAAAAGAAAAAAGCAGCTCAGAGAGGAATAAGAAATAAGAAAAAAATGAAGAGAGGAATACGAAATAAGAAAAAATAATAGTTAAGAATAGGAAAAAAAGATAGTTGTGGAGTCTTACAGCGGATGAAGTAATAGAGGGAGATTAGAAGCAAAAGTTGTGAAGAAGACGTATTTAAACTTAAGGGACATGCAACCAAACTAAAGAAAAGTCATGAAGAAAAGGGGAAAGGGAAAGGGAAAGATAAAAGCGGAAGAAGGAAAAGAAAAAGGCGAATGAGAAAAAGGTCGTGAGAAAAAGAGTAAAAAATCGACCAAATCCTTCAAGTTTTCATTGTGGAGGATTAAAGAAAAGACACGAAGGAAAGGGCGCAGGGAATGACATGGGTGAAAGAGAAAAGAGAAAGAAGGAAAAGAAAAAGGCGAAAGAGAAAATATGGGTCGTAGAAAAAGAGAAAAAAAAGACAAAATCCTTCAAGTTTTCATTGTGGAGGATTAAAGAAAAGACGCGAAGGAAAGGGCGCAGGGAATGACATGTGTGAAAGGGAAAAGAGAAAGAAGGAAAAGAAAAAGGCGAAAGAGAAAATATGGGTCGTAGAAAAAGAGAAAAAAAGACAAAATCCTTCAAGTTTTCATTGTGGAGGATTAAAGAAAAGACACGAAGGAAAGGGCATGAGTGAAAGAGAAAAGCGAAAGAAGGATAAAAAAGGCAAATGAGAAAAGGAGGAAGAAAGAGCAAGAATCGACCGAATCCTCCAAGTTTTCATTTTGGTGGATTAAAAAAAAAGGAGAAGAAAAACATTAAGGAAAAGAGCGGAAGGAATGGGTGACACGTGTGCAGGAAAACAGCGAAAGAAGGAAAAGAAAAAAAAAAGGCATATGAGAAATAGAGGAAGAAATCGAGCAAACAAATCCTTCCAAGTTTTCATTATGGCGGAACAGAAAACACGAACGCATCAAAAAAGAAAAAAAAAAAAAAAAGAAAAGAAAAAAAAAATACATACGTCAAAAATCTTCAATCTTCAAAACAAAAAAAAAAAAAAAAAAAAAAAAAAAAAAAAAAAAAAAAAAAAAAAAAAAAAAGAAAAAGAAAACTGGAAAAGAAAAGCTTAGAGAGAGAGACACAGACAGAGACACAGACAGAGACAGAGACACAGATGGAGACAGAGACACAGACAGAGACAGAGACAGAGACACAGACAGATACAGAAACACAGACAGAGACACAGGCAGAGACACAGACAGAGACACAGACAGAGACACAGACAGAGACACAGACAGAGACAGAGACACAGATGGAGACAGAGACACAGACAGAGACAGAGACAGAAACACAGACAGAAAAGAGACAGAGACACAGACACAGACACAGACACAGACACAGACAGAAACACAGACAGAGACACAGACAGAGACACAGACAGAGACACACAGACACAAACAGAGACACAGACAGAGACACACAGAGACACAAACAGAGACACAGACACAGACACAGACACGGAGACAGAGAAAAAAAATATCCGCTGAAAAACTTACACCGGCAAAAATAAAGAGCTGGTGGGCCCGAGGAGTGGATTCTCATAAAGATGATATTCAGAGACGAGGAGCAAGAACCTTCTTTTCTGGAGACGCCGAATAAGATAGAATCAGGACGATGTGACGCCTCAGGTTACCAGTTACTGAAGGCTGTGGTCGGGAGGAGGAGGACGAGAAGGAAGAGGAGGAGGAGAAAAACCA
The DNA here is from genome assembly GCF_024679095.1 of Eriocheir sinensis. NCBI lineage: Eukaryota > Metazoa > Arthropoda > Malacostraca > Decapoda > Varunidae > Eriocheir > Eriocheir sinensis. The sequence goes on along the minus strand of NC_066523.1, from coordinate 7,512,049 downwards.
CGAGGAGGAGGAGGAAAAAGGCTGATAAATAGTGGAGAAGAGGAAGATGGAGATGCTGAGGGTAAGAAAATCAGAACAGGAAACGAATACGAGACTAAGGACGAAGAGGATGATGGCAATAACGAAGTGGCGGACAGGAGTACAGGGAACAGGAAGAGAGCAACGAGGGAGGAAGAATGAAGAAGACAACGAAATAAAGGAGAAGAGGAAGACAGAGAAGATAATAAGAGCAAGAAAAAACAACAACTCAGAAGCAAGGGAAAAAAGGGAATTAAGACGAGGAGGAAGATGAAAATGAGGGAAAGGCTTGAAGGAGGATAAAAACGACGTGGATAAGGACAAGGAATGCGAGAAAGATGAAAACAATAACGAAAAGCAAGGGAAAAAAGGGAACGAAGAAGAGGAGGAGGATGAAAACGAGGGAGAGGCTTGGAGGAGGATAAAAACGAAGACGAGAATAAGGGCAAGGAATACGAGAAAGATGAAAACGACAACGAAATGGTGGGTGGAGGAAAAGACAGAGAAGATGATAAATACAAGAAAAAATAAACATAAGCCTCAAAAACAAGGGAAAATAAGGAACAAAGACGAGGATAAGGAAAGCACGAGGAGAAGGATGAAAACGAAGATGTAATACAGGAAAGGAGAAAAACAGGGATGAGGATAAGGGCAAGAAAAACAAACAGGAGCCTTAAAAGTAACGTAAAAAAGAGAACGTAGACGAAGAGGATGAAAACAACGACGAGGAGAGAAGAAAAGAGGAAGAAAGAGAAGATGATAAAGACAAGGAGAACAAACAGAAGCCACAACGGAGCAACGGAGAAAAAGGAACATGAAGAGAATAACCAGAGAGGCGGAAGGTAAAAGCGGGGAGAAAGAGGAAAAGCGAAAATAATAAAAAAAGGATCGTGTATGGAGTGCAGAAGCAGCGGAGATATGAAAAGACGAGTTCTGGGCGCGAAACAAAAGAAGAGCGCGGAAGCAATACATGAACAGGGAGAGGAAAGGAAGAAAGAAAGAGAGGGAAGTGAATAGGGAAAGAGGTAAGAGAGCAAGAAGGCGTCAAAATATTTTATGGTGGAAGCAACGGAGGAGGTGGTGGTGGCAGTGAAGGTGGTGATAGTGTCGCGGTGATGGTGGTTGTGGTGATGGTGACGGTGGTATATGTATAGTGATGGGGATGCTTGCGATTCTGGTTGTGGTAGTGATGATATGGGTGGTGATGATGGTGGTGTTGGGGTGTTGGAGTGGATGGTGATGGTAGTAGGGATGATATTTAGAGATGGTGATCATAATAGGGGTGGTGGTGGTGGTGGTGGTGGAGTGGGAGTCGAAAAGGGCTAAAGACTCTTCGTTAATATTTCTCGATAATCAACTTCTAAAGGGTTAATAAGTTGAAAGGTCTCGTTCAATAAATGTAGGCAGGGGGAAGGAAAGAACACTGCCGAGGCCTTATAAGAGTGCCTTTTAAGACCATATGGTAGTACTAAAGCAAATTATACTGTTGTTGCTGCTATCGTATTGTTTATTGCTTATGATAGGGATTTATGACGCATGACAGGCGCATCTAACCCCTTTTGTCTCTCTAGAATTTGTTGTTCATTGATGTTGATGTATAGGTGGTGACACGCTTCTAACCTCTTTTACTTCTACATATATTCTGCTGTTGCCTGACGCTGATATATCACTTCTGACAGACATATATGACCCTTTTTTCATTCTTTTGTGTTGTTCCGTTGCCTTAGGATTTTTTATGACGTATGACAGACGTAAATTGCCTCTTCTTTCCTCCGATATATCTACTGATTATATCGATCTTGCTATATGACAAATGATCTTGGTGATGGTAGATGTTGTGACAATGGCAGAGTTGGTGGTATGTACTCCTGGTTGTTATTGATGGTTATTGTGGCTAAGCAAAAGGTAGTGGTGGTGGTGGTGGTGGTGAAGGAGGTTTAAAAGTGATGGTGGTGTGTGGTGTTTATTAGTGGTGGCAGTGGTGGTGATGGTGGTGGTGTTTATTAGTGGTAGTGGTGGTGGTGGTGGTCAAGAAGGTTTAAAAGTGGTGGTGGTGGTGGTATTTATTAGTGGTAGCTGTGGTGGTGGTGGGGGGGGGTAGCCAAGGAGATTAAAGGTGGTAGTGGGGTGTGGTGATGATTAGTGGTAGCAGTGGTAGTGGTACCTTGATTCTTTTTGTTGCTGATAGTGGTGTACTTGTAGTAGTACTCGTGGTGGTGGTGGTGATGGTAGTGCTGGTGGTGGTATAGTATAATAGAATCGTAACAATGTAAAGCACCCTCGTAAAACCATCCTTAAGTACCTCCCTCCTTAACACACTTTCCTAACCCCGTCACGATGCTGGTTTTTTTCCTCCTCCACGTCAAGCCCGGCAGGAAAAATGTTGCCTCCGTCGCTGCCTCCGTCGTTGGCGTGTCTTTCCTTCCTCATCCTCGTTAGTGCCGGGCTGAAGGAAGACTTTTTATTAAACTCCTGCAGTCACCTCCTCCTCCTCCTCCTCCTCCTCCACCGCTGAGAGAGAGAGAGAGAGACAGAGACACAGACACAGACACAGACAGAGACAGAGACAGAGACACAGACATAGACACAGACAGAGACACAGACAGAGACACAGACAGAGACACAGACAAAGACAGAGACAGAGACACACACACACACACACACACACACACACACACACACACAGACACAGACACAGACACAGACACAGACACAGAGAGAGAGAGAGAGAGAGAGAGAGAGAGAGAGAGAGAGAGAGAGAAAACTTGTGTCTGTTTTTTGTTCTCTCAGGAAAATACGCAGTTCATTTCGCTTAGCTATTTCCATCTCGCCTCCAGTACCTACCTGTATGTGTGTGTGTGTGTGTGTGTGTGTGTGTGTGTGAGAAAGGTCAAGAGGTCAAAGGTGTGTATGTAAAAGTGTATTCATGGAAATTTTTTTTGGATTCTTTCTCGTTGTTACTTTTTTTTTTCGTTTTATCAATGTCGTGATTGGAGAGGGAAAAAACACGAATTGGAAAGGAAAACTATACGAGAAAAAAAAATAGCGCTATCGAGTATATATGCCTGCAAGCACCGTTCAGTTTTACACACACACACACACACACACACACACACACACACACACACACAATTAGAGACAGAGAGTCACACACACACACACACACACACACACACACACACACACACACACACACACGTAGAGACAGAGAGACACACACACACACACACACACACACACACACACACACACACACACACACACACACACACACACACACACACAAGTAGAGACAGAGAGGCACACACACACACACACACACACACACACACACACACACACACACACACACACACACACACACACACACACACACACACACACACACACACACACACACACACACACACACACACACGGGCTGGATGTTACAAACCCTCGTCTGGGTGGCTCCGGCTGTGTTCTCTTTCGCCCGGACGAGTTGATTAAAATTTAAATTGAGATCTTTTCAGGAGCTTTATGTCTCTCTTCTCACGGGAGGGAGATTGGCGGGGCGACGGGAATGGGTCTTTGAGGGCTCGGTGATGGGGGGAGGAGAGAGGAGGGGAGGGAGGGGAACGGAGGTGAGGAGGTGAGGGAGGGGAAGGAGAGGAGCAGTGAAGGTAAATATGGCCGATGGGCTGGAAATGAAAAGGAGTTTGTGTGTGTGTGTGTGTGTGTGTGTGTGTGTGTGTGTGTGTGTGTGTGTGTGTGTGTGTGTGTGTGTGTGTGTGTGTGCTCAAGTTTCTGTAATTTCGGAAAACCTAATTTAATTTTCTACTTTTCGAAGAGCCATGAAAACAAAGTGTAAACATTTTTATTGGTTTGTTTGTTTGTGTTAATTAAACCACTGTGTTGCGTGGTTTACGAAAGAAAAAAAAGGAGAAACTTGTGAGACAAGGACAGGCGTAGTCCTTTGTAACCTGAGAGAACACGAATATAATGAAAAAAAAAAGTTTGGTTAAATGCGATAAATCGTGCAAGTTTGCCAAGTGCTTCTGTCCTTTTTTTGGAAAGCGATTGGAAGGAAGAAGGGGCTGTTAGTTATTTAGGGACAAACGGAATACGTTCTAGTTATACAGGGAAAAAGAAAGGAAAAAGTTCAATAACATTTTAGCCGCAAGGAAAAGACAATGAAAAAGAAAAGGGAAGCGAAAGAAGAGACAGGGAAATAAAAGAAAAAAAAAGAGTTGAATAGCATTCTAGACATGGATAAGATACAAGGAAGAGAAAGAAGAAATAAATGAGGTTCAATAAGATACTAGTCACAGGGAAAAGCCACAGCGAAAAAGAAAAAGAAAGCCACAGGGAAAAGAAAGAAAAGATAAAAAGAATAAGTTCAGTAAAAATGCACGGAATCGAGTGTGCTTTTCCATGTCATGTCATAAATGCATCACACTCATTTGAAACTCTGAAACACTTCGAAACAATCAATAATCATCCTGGCCTCCATTTCCTGTTTACTTATTTCTGTGTTTCTCCTTTGCGACACACGACGAGGATCACAACTCCATTACTATTAACCTCGACTCTATTACCGGCAAGGAAAAAACATTATACTTCTTTTTATATACTTCACATGCAGATAAATATTACTAAGGATATTAAAGTCGCTCATTACTATATCTTTTTCGACCTTACTTCCTAGACTCCGTGACGGCAGGGAACACGCTCTTCTTTCTCTCTCTGTGTGTGCGCGCGGTTGGTAAATAATGCTAAGTGTAAACGAAAACATCCACGACTTGGCTAAAAGATGAGAAAATGTAAGTCTTGTAAAGCCTCGCGGGAGTAATGCGGAAAGGCTGGCCTCTGGAAGGCTAGGAGAGTGTTATTGCTTTTCTCCCTTCTCTTTCCCTCTCTCTCTCTCTCTTCGCCGCTGGTCAGGTCAGGGTTGTTGCGAGGTGTGAAAAATACATAACGGAGCTGTAGGAAGGGAAAAAGTTTTGTGCGTATGATGTCTCTGGTGGGAGGAACGTGGAAAAGTGAAGTGATGGTGTTGTCGTTGTAGCTGCTCTGCTCGCTCTCGGTAAAGGTTGGCAAGGGATGAAATGTTTACTTCGATATGACTGAAGACGAGGCGATGTGAAGCGTGTGAGGCCGTGTCCGGAGCGTTGTGTCTGTGTTTCTGTGCTGGAAGGGAAAACGATACCATCACACACACACACACACACACACACACACACACACAAGCACACACACACACACACACACACACACACACACACACACACACACACACACACACACACACACACACACACACACACACACACACACACACACACACACACACACACACACACACACACACACACACACACACACACACACACACACACACACACACACACACACACACACACCAGTTCATTTAGATAGCATGGTATATATAGGAAGACAAGGAAACAGAGGAATAGGAAGCAGAAAAGAGAAAACCCGAAAGAAATTAAATAAGAAAAAGCAAACTAGTTGTAAATAAGTTAAAAAAAAAAACACAGATTAAAATAGACAAAAAAGAAAACAAAAGAATTGAAGATAAAGGAAAACAAACAACAGAAATACAAAACATAAAAGATAAAACCCAGAAGGAATAAACAGAAAAAAAAATTAAAATTGTTGTAAATAAGTCACAGAAAAAACACATACTGCAATAAAAACACAAAAAAGAAAACAGAACAAAAGTGCAAAGCTGTTTTATACCTAATGGAAACAAAAAAAATAATTGTCAGTGTAAATATAGTGAAGGTAATGTATGTGTTATGTTGTTGTTGTTGTTGTTGTTGTTGTTGTTGTTGTTGTTGTTGTTGTTGTTGTTGTTGTTGTTGTTGTTGTTGTTGTTGTTGTTGTTGTTATGAATAATTCAGTAAAGTGGAGAGTTTTTAATTAACGTGTTGTGATTGTTTGACCTGTGTGTGTGTGTGTGTGTGTGTGTGTGTGTGTGTGTGTGTGTGTGTGTGTGTGTGTTTCACGTCCACAACACACACACACACACACACACACACACACACACACACACACACACACACACACACACACACACACACACACACACACACACACACACACACACACACACTCGGATTACTACCTCGCAGCAGACTTCAATCCTTTCCCTTCTTCGTCGACCTGCCACTCCAGCCCCACCTCCTCCTCCTCCTCTTCCTCCTCCTCGTCTTCCTCCTCCTCGTCTTCCTCCTCCCACTTCCTTCCGTCTCCCCGCTCTCCGTCCGCTCTCCCTGTCACACCTCCTCTCATGTGTCGTTTCCACCGTGACGCTCAAAAAGATTCCTCCGTTTCTTGCTTCTCCTTCCCGACCAACTTTTCGATACTGACACACACGCGTTGCCGAACTCCTTCCCAGTAACATTATGAAGCTCGCTCGGGTTAGGCGGTGACTTGTCTTTTATGTGTTGACGGTGAGTGTTTGTTTGCTTGTGTATGTGTTTGTGTGTGTGTGTGTGTGTGTGTGTGTGTGTGTGTGTGTGTGTGTGTGTGTTTTGAAGGGGGGAGGTTTTGTCAATAAAGATCAAAAGGTTTTAAATTTCTTCGTCTTTTTCATCTTTTTGTTTTTATATATATTGGGCTTTCTCCTTCTCTCTTCTTATTTTTTTCTGTTTCCCTTCTTCTTCGTTTTCTACTTCTTCTTCTTTTTCATTTTCTTTTCTTTTTCTTCTTTTTCTTCTTTTTCTTTTTCTTCATAATCTTCTTCTTCGTAATCTTCTTTTTCTTCTTTGTTTGTTCATTTGTTTGTTTGTTTGTTTGTTTGTTTGTTTGTTTTAGTGCCCGTGACAACCAGGAAAAGGTAAATAAAAAGAAAGAAACCACGTCAAGGAGAAAGGTATGATTTTCCCTTCTGATGACACGCGCATTAGATGAAAGAGTGCGTAATAAGTTCTTTCATTCCTTAATCCATTGATCGCATCGCTTTCCTTCCGTGTGTCCTTGAACCTAACAACTGCGCATTCATACAGAACTTCCAACTGTGTGTCCTCTTCCTCTTTCTTCTCCTCTTCCTTCGGTTCTTCCTTCTCCTTTTCTACATCTCTTCTTTTCTTCCTTCTCCTTTTCTACATCTCTTCTTTTCTTCCTTCTCCTTTTCTGCATCTCTTCTTTTCTTCCTTCTCCTTTTCTACATCTTTTCTTTTCTTCCTTCTCTTTTTCTACATCTCTTCTTTTCTCCCTTCTCCTTTTCTACATCTCTTCTTTTCTTCCTTTTCCTTTTCTACATCTCTTCTTTTCTGCCTTGTCCTCCTCCTCGTTATTTTCCTTTCTTCGTATTTTCTCCTTCCTCTCCATTTTTATTTGTTTTCCTCTTCTCGTCGACTTCCTCTTCTAAATTTTCTCATTTTCATTGTTTTCCTCATCATTTTCTATCTTCCCTATCCATCTTCTTTGTTTACCCTCCCTCTCCTTTTTCCTCTCCTCCTCTTCCTCAACGTTTCCTCCTTTCCCTTCCTCTTACTTTCTTCCTTTTTCTTCCACTTCATTTTCTCTTGTCTCTTCTTCCATCTTTATCTTCCTCCATCTTCCCCCTTTCTATTCTTCATCGGTTTCCTCCTAATTCTACTTCCTCCCTCTCCATCCCCTACCTTCCCCGTCCTCCATTTCTTCTTCCTCCACTCACTCATCTTTCTCTTTGTTCTTTTTCATTCCTCCCAATCTCCTCCGACTCTTCTATTTATCTCCCTCCTCTGCCATCTTCTGTTCCTCTTTCTCCTTGCTTTCGTTATCTCTTTCCTCTTAATGTTCAGCTCTTCCTCCTCATTCTCATCCTTCACGTCCTTCCTCTTATCTCTCCTTCCCTCTTCCTTCTAATACTCTATCCTCTCAATACTCCCCTCTTCCTTCCTTCCCTTCCTTCTCCTCTTCCTTTCCTCCTTATTTACCTTTTCATCCTCTTCCTTGTCTTACCCTTAGAGCTTCGTCACGTGACTCGCAAGCATCCACTAAGCCGTTTTCTTCCTCCTCCTCCTCTTTTCCTTCTTCCTCTCCTCTTCCTCCTCCTCCTCCTCCTCCTCCTCCTCGGCACCTCTCGCTCCGCAGGGAAATGTAGAAACTCAAAGCGAAAGGCAAGCGTAAAATTGTCACATGTTGCGATATATATTTTCTTTCTAATGTTCTTGTAGGATTCTGAGTTCGTTTTTCATTATTTACGGTCTTATCTGTTTATATTTTGCATGTGCGAGTAGTGAATGTTTGTTGTTGGTGACTATATAAAAGTTTGAGCGGGTAGGTATCCTGCTGTTGTTGTTTCTGGAGTTGTGTTTTCATTTGTTTCGGGTCTGTTGTAAGTATTCGTTAATTCCTCCTTTTCTACTTTATGTGTGGCACGAAAACAAGAGACGATCAGCCAGGAAAGAAACAGATGAAGAAACTTTTGAATACGCGATTAAATGCTCTTAAAAACAACCTCCTCTCACAAAAAAATACGCTTCAGTTAAAAGTAAACCATCCCAAACACCATAAAAGGGTTGCGCACTTCTAAATCATCACATAAGTAGTTTCAGTGTTGATCTTATAACGACAGCAAGGAACAGTAATCACTTTCCTTTTGGTGGCTTGGTGCTGTCCATCTCGTGCTGTTCGTGCCAAGGGAACATCCGCAGCGCCCTGACATCAGCACAAACACATAAACAAACATACAATCAAATTAACAAACACACACAGAAATTAATAGTAAACTTATTTCAAGGTCAGAATACATGCTTACCCAGACAGACACAATTGCCACTCCCCAGCGCACAATTCAACACACACACACACACACACACACACACACACACACTGAAGGGAGGGATGTTGTTTTCCGCCTCAATAACCTCGTGTGTTCGCTTCATCTTCCCCGTTTTCTATCAGTGAAGCAACTTTGCATAACTCGTTCCGTATTTATGTGATGATTTTTAAGTGCATAACCCTTTTATGGTGTTTGGGATGGCTTACTTTTAACTGAAGCGGGTTTTTTTTTTTTTGTGAGAGGAGGTTGTTTTTAAGAGCATTTAATCGCGTATTTAAAAGGTTCTTCATCTGTTTCTTTCCTGGTTGATCGTCTTTTGTTTTCGTATACACATGTAACCTCATTTGGCTTGCTTACGGCGTCTATAGTATTTAATCGTATTCTTAAAGGAGTGCTTGTTTGTTTCGAGGATTTGAGTATTGCATCATGTACTCAAAGTCGTTTAATTGATCAAGGATTTTAACGTGTGAAAGTTGTGGACAAAATTTTGACGGTGGATTTATTTGGTTCATGGTTTTTTTTTTATTGTTTTAGTAGTTCTGTTTAATTATCTCAAGTATTCTAAGGATGGAAAGGTTTTGTCAGTAAACTGTGATAACAATGACAATCTCTCCTTGATGGCTAATGGTTAAACACATATATCCGTTTCTAGGTAGCCGATTGTTGGTATTTCTAAGTGTTTACAATGTCTTAACGTGTATTAAAAGGTGTGTCTGGCTTTAATGGATTATGTGGAATATTTCTTCTCGAAGGTACACAAATCTTCCTCTCTTTTTCCTTCCCCTTGTCGGCTGATCACCTCACAATTGTCTTGAATGTTTAAGTGCATACCGTGAGCTGCTTTTACCTTTCTGTAGCGTGTTAAGAGTATTCTATCTCACACTCACGGGTACACAAAGCTTCCTCTCTTTTTCCTTCCCCTTGTCGGCTGATCACCTCACAATCGTCTTGAGTGTTTAAGTGCATACCGTAAGTTCCGTTATCTTTTTTGAGCGTGTTAAGAACAGGGGAGACTTCGGCTACTTAACACACTTTTTTACCTTTTTAATTATGGATCACAAACAAGAGGATATATTGGAACCCTCATAGCTTGAATTAAAAATATAAACACTCAGCTACATTTTCATCAAACTCTGTCACATACTCAAAGGTTCTTCCCTCTTCTTGTTGGTTCATCGTTCCACATTTTCCGTCCTGTTTGTCCCCTGCTTACCACCACCACCGCCACCACCTGTCCGCCGTCTCGCCAGCACCCAGCCAACACTCGGCTCGGCTCGGCTCACTCCAATTCTCGGCCCTGCCTTGTTTTACTGCCGCCCTCGCCGAATCTTAGTCCCCGGAACAGCCTCCAGACACCATATACGCTGCCTCCAATCTGGACAAAATTCTCCCCGAGCTAAAAGTTGCTCGTTCTCTGAAGAAAAATATTACTTCGTTCTCCTTGCCGAGGGCCAAAAGGGGCGGAGGGGGGTAGGGCGGGTACGAGGGGTGAGGGGGGGAGCTATGACGTCATCCCCCACAAGTGTTGCCAACTCCGCGGCCTCACCTCACGCCAGCTTTGTGAAGTTGGTGGGTCTTTTTGATCTCATGAAAGTAATTACGAAAGTTGGAATTTAAGTGTTGTGTATGAAAAGCAACCGCACGAGGACTTAGCGCTAAATGCCTATCTTTTTGGCTCTATATTTTGTTCTTATATATTTCAAGGTTTCTATTTGTTCAGAGTTATAAAGAGGACCGATGCATAGGTGGAAAGGAAAGATAGTAAACTGTCCTTCAATACTGTCTACGAAAACTTCATTACCAAGCGGAAAGTAATATGAAAAATAACCAAAAAAAAAAAAAAGGATTCTTCAATTTCACTTACGAAGAACATGACCACGTAGTTATAGAGAGGTGAAATAAGAAATAGCATGTGTCCAGTGTCTATAATTCCCCCTCTACGCCCCCCCCCCCCCCTCTCTCTCTCTCTCTCTCTCTCTCTCTCTCTCTCTCTCTCTCTCTCTCTCTCTCTCTCTCTCTCTCTCTCTCTCTCTCTCTCTCTCTCTCTCTCTCTCTCTCTCTCTCTCTCTCTCTCTCTCTCTCTCTCTCTCTCTCTCTCTATCTCTCACTCTCTCTCTCTCTCTCTCTCTCTCTCTCTCTCTCTCTCTCTCTCTCTCTCTCTCTCTCTCTCTCTCTCTCTCTCTCTCTCTCTCCTTCCTCCCCCGCCCTAATCTCGCCGAATGACCAAGCCTCATCCACCTAATGCCGCCCCGCCGCCCCTCACTCACATTGTTCTCGGCCTCTGTTATTAGGCCGGATCCAAGAGGCCCGGAGGTAACGCTTCCACCGGCGCGGGACTCTTTTTCCCTCTTTCCTTCTCCCTAACTTGTTCTCTTTCTTTCCTCCTCTTTCCTTCTCTTTGTGTGTCTGTGTCTTCTCTCTGTTTCAGTCTCTTTTGGTTTCTTCTCTGTCTATGTATCTTTTCTTTCTTTCCACCTTTTCTGCTTTATTTTTTCGTCTCCATATCTTCTCTTTTTTTCCCTTCTTTCCGTCTCTTTGTCTTTTCTTTCCTTCCACCTCTGTTTCTTTCTTTTTCCGTCTCTCTATTTTTTTCTTTTTTTGCACCTCTCTCCTTCGTTTACAGTCTGACTCGCTTCTCTTTCTTTCCATCCCTTTCCTCTCCTTTCCGTCTTCAACCGGTTCGTGCCTTTTATTCTGTTCTCTTCTTTTCTCTCATCCTCTTTTCCCCTCCTTGGTTTTCTTTCGTCCTTTTATTTTGGTTTTCTTCCCGTTCTTTCTCAAATCCCTTCTCTCCCTCTCTTTAGTCTTACCTTCATTCTTCGCTTTCCTTCTTCCACGATCACGTATATATTTTCCTCCCCTCCCCTTCTTAACTTCTATACCTTTTACCTTCTTCTATTCTTTACTTTCATCATTCTCTCTCTCCCTTTCTTTCCAATCGTATCTCTTTCCACATTCTTCCTACATACTCTCTCCTTCCTCCTACCCATCTTCTAATCTTATACCTTCTCCTGCACTCCTTGATGTCCTTAAATATCAGAGTTACACCTTAATGATTCTCTTTTCTCTTTTAATAAATCATCACCTTTTCTCTATTTTTATTCAATTTTATCTCAGTTACCCCTTGGAGGACATTTCTCTGGGTCGATAGGTACACACACACACACACACACACACACACACACACACACACACACACACACACACACACACACACCACTGCATTGCCAGCCTCTCAAGTTTGCCTTCAACTCCACGGAACTTCGTCTCCGCATTTTACTTCCACACGCCTCACATCGCCCCGTCTCTATCAGACCTTGCCAACCCGCGCCTTCACAACATTGTCACGCACACTCCTCCTCCTCCTCCTCCTCCTGCTCTTATCCCTCATACTTCTTCCCTCTTTTGGTGTTTTCCCTTCCTTCATACCCTCTTAGTCATTTTTCTACCAACTCTTCTTGTATTTCATCTTCCTTTCTGTCATCTTTTCCTCTTCGTCTTACTATTGCTCTTCTTGCTCCTACTTCTTCTCCTCCTCGGTCTTACCCTTTCCACCTCCTTTAGCTGTTCTCTGTTCCACTTCTTACTGCCATTCTTTCTTCGATTTTCTTGGTATTTCGTCCTTCTTTCAACTGTCTCCTCCTACTCTTCTTATTCGTCTTCCTACTCCTCTTACTCTTTCTCCTCTTGCTTCTTTTCACTTTCGGTCTTTTCCCTTTAGCATCCTTTAGCTGTCCCCACTTCCACTTCTTTCTGCTTTTCTTCCTTCAAGTCTCATGGTATTCCCTGTTTCTTTTTGCGATCCCCTTTTCTTCCTATTTCCTTTTATTTTTCCCCCTTCGGTCTCTTCCCTTCTGCCTCTTTAAACTGTCCACACTTCCACCTCTTGCTGCTATTCTTCATCTAACTCCCTTGGTATTACGTCTTTTCTTCCATCTCCTCTTGTTTCTCATACGTACTTCTTCTCCTCTTCAATCTTTTCCCTTCCACTTTCTTTAGCTCTTATTATTTCCACTTCTTACTATCATTCCTCCTGCAACTCTCCCGCTACTTCGTCCTTTCTTCCATCTCCTTTTCCTCCTCTTCCTCCTCTTCTTCCTCCTCCTCCTCCTCCTCCCTGTCCTCCTTGCCTCATGTCGCTAAGCCTTCCCCCGCTTCTTTAACCATATTCCGTTTTCTTTTCTCCGCTTCCCCGTAATCCCGGAGTCGTGGCACAACAGCAATGTCCTTTCTTACCTGTAAAGCCGCCCCTCTCCTGTTGTTGAGCTCCATTATACAAGTCCCCTGCCCTCCCTCCCCTCTCCCTGTCCCCTTAGAAATGCATTAACTAACGATTCTAAGGCAGGTAGGTTAGTCTTTTACCTCCTCTTTTGTGTTAGTATGAAGGGTCTTTGTTTCTCATTCTCTTGGTCTTGGTCTTAGTGGTTCATATCAATTCCTTGTTCTTTACCCTTTCTCAGATATGGTTGGTTGGTTTCTTGAGTAGTTTTTCCTCTCTAAGATATAATATTTGTTCTTTTCCTTTCTTTTCTTTTCATCTGTCCCTTATTTGTTACTTTTTTATTATACCTGGATCCTCTAATGCCTTTTTCCCTTCATTAAGCTATAATTTGTTTTGCCTCCTCCTCTCTGTTTTCTTCCTTCTTCCTCTTTCTCCACTTTACATTTCTTCTTTGGGCTTCTTCCTATCTCCTCTCTTTCTCTCTCATTGGCTTCCTTTTCCTCACTTCCGTTCCCTTGCCCTCCTCCTCTCCCACTCCTGTTACAATCCCTGTTTCTCTCTCTCTCTCTCTCTCTCTCTCTCTCTCTCTCTCTCTCTCTCTCTCTCTCTCTCTCTCTCTCTCTCTCTCTCTCTCTCTCTCTCTCTCTCTCTCTCTCTCTCTCTCCCTCTCACTCTCTCTCTCTCTCTCTCTCTCTCTCTCTCTCTCTCTCTCTCTCTCTCTCTCTCTCTCTCTCTCTCTCTCTCTCTCTCTCTCTCTCTCTCTCTCTCTCTCTTAAATTTGCCGCGTTTTTACTATTTTCTCGTATTTTCTCATCTTAATCCTCTTCCCTTGTCACATTTATCCCTTTCGCTTCCTTCCGTTCTCCTTTCCTTTCCTTGTTGTACCCCTTCTTCGCCCATATTCCATCCTCTTCTCTCGTTTTATTTTATCTGCCGTTCTTCTTTTTCCCCTTCCTTTATTTCCCGTTCGTTGCCTTCTCCGTCCTTCGTTTCCCCCTTCTCTTATCTCTCGCTTTCTCTCCACCTCATCCTTCCTTTGCCTTTTATCAGCTTTTCCTGCACTCCTCCAATCTTCCTTTTATCTTATTTATCGCCTTTTCTTCACCCATGTCTTCGTCTTTCATCCCCTTTCGTCTTTTCTCACCTCTTTCATCCTTTTCTTTTCTTTCTTTCCCTAGTTTTCCCTCTCTTCCTCTTCCTTCTTTACCCATCTCTTTCCCTATTCCTCCTCCATCATTTATCCTTTCTCTTTGCTCTCCTACTCTTTCCTCACTCTTGCCTCGTCTTCTCTTCCTTCCTTCATTTGTTTATCCCTCGTATTTCTCTCCTCACTTTATCCTTCATCCTTCCTCTCTTCTCCCCAATCCTTTATATCTTCTTACCGCATCTTCCTCGCCCTCTCCTCGTCTTCTCTTCCTTCCTCCATCTTTCCCCGCCTTCCCTCATCCCTCGTATTTCTCTCCTCCTCTATCCCTTCTCTTTCCTTCCCTGAGGCTTCATATCTTCTTCCCATCTCTTCCTTGTCTTTTCCTCGTCTTTTCTTTTATCCGTCTTCCCTCTCTTTCGCATTCTCTTCTCCTTCATCTATCTTCCTTTCCTCCTCTTCAATCCTTCATTTCTTCTTATCATCTCTTCCTCATCCTCGTCTTCTTCTCTTCCTTCCTCGGTCTTTCATTGCCTTATCTCATCCCTCCTTTCTCTTCCCCGATCCTTCTTACCTTCTTACCGCCTCCTCCTTGCCCTCGCCGCGCCTCGCCCCGCTCTCCTTCCTTCATCCCGGATACAAAACCATGAGAGTGCGCCGTATGGGCCGGGTCGTGTTGTTTACCCAGGGCCCGAGGCGAGGCGGGAAGGGAAGGGTGAGGCGAAATGAATTACTTGGGGAAGGACGGGCGAGGGTAAGAGGCGACGCTTGTTTGCTTAGGGAAGAAGAGAAGGAGGAAGAGGAGGAGGAAGAGGTGGAGGTGGTGGAAGGGGAGCGGTGTAAAGGCTGTAAGAGGAGGAGGAAGAGGAACTGTAGCGAGTGGAGTGATTTCAGAGTGGAGGTTCGGGTTAAGATAGAGAGAGGAAGAGGAAGGGAAAGTGAGGCTTGAATGTTATTAATGTGCAGTAAGTGATTTTGTGGATGAGAGAGACAGACAGACGCAGGCACAGACATATAGACAGATAGTAGATACTGACAGACAGACAGACACAAACAGAAAGATCGACTGAGAGAAAGACAGACAGGCAAATTAAAATCAACGAAATTCATAGTTCGTTTCCGGCCAATCTTTAACATTCTCAAATAAAAGGAAGTAAAGAAGTTCGAAATAAAAAAACTTACGCTCTTTCAGGATTCATTTTGCTTTTGATAATGTGTGCGATTTCTTGTTTATTCTCAGTGCTTCTTAACTGATTGATTTATTATGCTTTATTCTACTGGTTTTTTTTATTTCGTTATTTATTTTACTTTTGGTGATTAATTATTTTACTCTTGATAACGAATGCGATTGTTTATTCTTTTACGCTCCGAGATGCTGTTTATTTTAGTGATTTGTTTACTTGTTTATTTATTTGTGTTTCTCCTACTCTTATTTATTTATCTATTTGTCTTTCTCCTACTGTTATTTATTTATTTATTTGTCTTTCTCCTACTCTTATTTATTTATCTATTTGTCTTTCTCCTACAGTTATTTATTTATTTATTTGTGTTTCTCATACAGTTATTTATTTATTTATTTGTCTTTCTCCTACAGTTATTTATTTATTTATTTGTCTTTCTCCTACTGTCATTTATTTATCTATTTGTCTTTCTCCTACAGTCATTTATTTATCTATTTGTGTTTCTCCTACAGCTATTTATTTATCTATTTGTCTTTCTCCTACAGTCATTTATTTATCTATTTGTGTTTCTCCTACTGTCATTTATTTATCTATTTGTCTTTCTCCTACTGTCATTTATTTATCTATTTGTCTTTCTCCTACTGTCATTTATTTATCTATTTGTCTTTCTCCTACAGCTATTTATTTATCTATTTGTCTTTCTCCTACTGTCATTTATCTATTTCTATTTTTCTCCTTCTGTCTCATCACACGTCTCCTTCACTAGTCAAGGTGCAAGAAGCTATACACTCATTGCTTACATGCATAGAACACTGCACTAACATATATATACATTCTCCACGCCCCTTCATAAATATTTAAATGGGGCTTGACTGCATTAATTCATCACACACGGCGCTCCAAGTTGCACAAGATCGTGATGGCGCGCCGAGCATTTAGTTTTGCTCGTCTGGTGTTTGCGTCTGCCATCACCGAGCGTTGTACAAGCTGATGACACGCCTGCGATATTACCTTTTATGCTTGGGTGATGTTATAGACCTTTTTTTTAGATATTATAATCAGTGAATAGTGTTAATTATTGTGGAACTTTATGGGCGTGTTCGGTATTATTTTCTTGTTAGGTATTAAAAGCGTGTACCATCGATATTATTGTTTATTTTTAAGTTTGGATGATATTATATACTTTTTTTCGATATTATAAGCAATGTGGGATAAAGTGAGTCCTTGTAGTGTTTTATATACGTGTTTGATATTATGTTTAAGTAAAGTATTAAAAGCGTGTCATGTAACATCGATATTACTGTGTCTATATGCGAGTACGATATTGTATGTATAATGTATGCACGATATTATGAACGTTTAATGTGTTTGCGATATTATGTGTTTGTGCATCATCAAACATAAGGACATTTTGTAGTTATTATTATATTGCAATGATCGATTATTCTTCCAAAACATGCATGATAACGGTGCATAATGATGATGATAAAAAACAATAACTAACACACACACACACACACACACACACACACACACACACACACACACACACACACAGACACAGACACAGACACAGACACAGAAACACACACACACACACACACACACACACACACACACACACACACACACACACCTACTAAGGATTTCAGAGGCTGTGCGGCCTCGTTTTTTGGGAATAATATCGTAACGAACAATCGTATCACACCGCCACAAGTAGAGAATAAAGGCACTTGTCCCTATACCAAGAGGGTAAAGTCATCAGTGTCAGGCAAAGATACGAACACAACTACCAGAGGCTCCGCCCACCTTGTTCCTTCTCCCTCAATCTCTCTCTCTCTCTCTCTCTCTCTCTCTCTCTCTCTCTCTCTCTCTGGAAGATACATCCATACTCGAGAATGATTTTTTTTCAATTAAGGCATGCTTGATGTGATACTGGGACTTTAATTGCTCTCTTGTATTTGTTTCTCTCGTTTGTCTTTTTGTTGTTATACCTTCTCAATTCTTCCCGTTACCATACTTTCAGCTCTTCCTGACAATACATGCTATACAATAGCCCTACGAAAACGTACACCATAAACCACCAAACCACTACGCTACCAATAGTTACATTAGGCTATGTAAGTAACACGTTACCCTACTCTCAACTTTATTTCTATCCTCTGGTAGTTGTGTTCGTATCTTTGCCTGACACTGATGACTTTACCCTCTTGGTATAGGGACAAGTGCCTTTATTCTCTACTTGTGGCCTCTGTCTCAAAATCTCTCTCTCTCGATTGTTCGTTACGATATTATTCCCAAAAAACGAGGGCCACCACAGCTCTGAAATCATAGTAACCAAATTCATTCTCTCATCCTTCTTCTCTCTCTCTCTCTCTCTCTCTCTCTCTCTCTCTCTCTCTCTCTCTCACTCTCTCTCTCTCTCTCTCTCTCTCTCTCTCTCTCTCTCTCTCTCTCTCTCTCTCTCTCTCTCTCTCTCTCTCTCTCTCTCTCTCTCTCTCTCTCTCTCTCTCTCTCTCTCTCTCTCTCTCTCTCTCTCTCTCTCTCTCTCTCTCTCTCTCTCTCTCTCTCTCTCTCTCTCTCTCTCTCTCTCTCTCTCTCTCTCTCTCTCTCTCTCTCTCTCTCTCTCTCTCGGTTTTAAGTTGGCCTACAGTCTTCTCTTTTTCTTCTTTTGCGTGTGTTTTTGTCTTTATCTGTCTTCCTTTCACTTACGTTTTGTTTTTTGTTTTGCATATTGCCACTTTTTTCTCTTGGTTTTAAGTTGGGGTTGTTTTGCTTTTCGTGTGTTTGGTGTTTATCTATTCTCCTTTTACATTGTTTTTGTAGGTTAATACACTCCTTTTTCTCCGTGTATTGTTCTTTCATGTTAATTAGGTTTTGAGATGATCTTCCTTGATTTCTCCGCGTATTATTTTCCTTATTTATACCTGGTTTGTCCTCCTTTCTTGCTTTGTTTACATTATAAGTTGATGCATTTCTTGTCCGTATGTTTCTTCCCCTATTTGCTTGTCTTTCTCGTGTTCCTTTTTTTTTTTATCTTAGGTTAGTATGATCATTTTTTTTCGTGATATTTTTCTCTCATTTGTCCTCCTTCCATCACATCATTTATCTTTTCCTTTTCTTATCTTCTAATCAGTCTTCCAATTGTGTTTCCAGTTCAATGTTTTTCCCTGTCCCTTTGTCTTCTCATGTTTTCAATCCCTTTTCGTGTCCTATAAACATTAATTTCCACGTTCGTGTCACATCCACTTGTTTTCCACCTGCGCCTTAACGTTTTGTATATTCACATCTCATACCCTCGTCTTTCCTTCCATTGTTTTCTCGGCACAGTTCACAGTATTCGTCTCGCTTTTATCCGTATTCTCGCTCCGGCCTCGTCTCTGCATTTTCCGTACCCTGCCTGGCTGCCTCCTTTTCCATACATTTGCAGACTTTTGGGTTCGCTCGCTCATTCATCTCAGTCCTTCGCGTTTTCCCCTCTTCCCTCGCTTATTTCAGATTCTTGCCTCCTTTTACCCTCATTTTGCAAGGTTATCCGTTTATTCTTGCGTGCGCTTCAATCCCTTTCGCTCTCTTGTTTCTCTGTGTGTGAATATGTGTCTGTAATCGTTCTTTCTTGCGCTGTTCTTTTCTTCTTCCCTTCATACACACGTTTATCTCATGTTCTTGCCTCCCCTTCCCTTCATTTCGCAGTGTTATTCGTTCATCCTCTCGTGCACATCAATCCCTTTAGTTCTCTGGTCTTTCTGCGTGTTTATCTATGTCCGTAATCATCGTTATTCCTTCCTATTTTCCCCTTGCCTTCCTGCACACGTGTACTCCAAACTCCTTCCTCCTTTTCACTTTTTTTATACTGTTATTCGTTCATTATTTCGTGTGCATCAGTCGCTGTTGTTCTCTTTATCTCTCTGCTTAAGTATGTTTCTGACCATCTTCATTCATTCTTCTTTTCCCTTAACTCCAGGAAAACGTTTATCTTATGTTCTTGCTTTCCTTTTCCTCGATTTCTCACTCTCATTCGTCCATTCTCTTTCTCTTACATCGATGCCTTTTGCTCTCTTTGTGTGTTTGTCTCTTTAATCATGTTTATTCCTCCCTCTTTTCCCCTTTATTTTATGTTCCTGCTTTCCTTTTCCTCGATTTCTCACTCTCATTCGTCCATTCTTTCTCTCTTACATCGATGCCTTTTGCTCTCTCTGTGTTTGTCTCTTTAATCATGTTTATTCCTCCCTCTTTTCCCCTTTATTTTATGTTCCTGCCTCCCGTTTCCTCGATTTCCCATTGCCATTCGTCTATTCTCTATCTCCTACATCAATCCCTTTCGTTTTCTAGTCCTTCTGCGTGTATCTGTATGTATGTTATCATGTTCACTCCTTTCTCTTTTCCTCTTGCTGTCATGAACATCTTTATCATATGTTCTTGCCTCTATATCCTCGATTTCTCTGTTATTCGTCCATTCTCTCTCTCTCTCTCTCTCTCTCTCTCTCTCTCTCTCTCTCTCTCTCTCTCTCTCTCTCTCTCTCTCTCTCTCTCTCTCTCTCTCTCTCTCTCTCTCTCTCTCTCTCTCTCTCTCTCTCTCTCTCTCTCTCTCTCTCTCTCTCTCTCTCTCTCTCTCTCTCTCTCTCTCTCTCTCTCTCTCTCTCTCTCTCTCTCTCTCTCTCTCTCTCTCTCTTACATCAATCCCTTTTGTTCCCTTTCTCTTCTCTCTCTCTCTCTCTGCGTTTCTGTGTCTTTTATCGCCTTCCTCCCTCTCGTTTTGCATAGCACTCCACATGTTGCTTCACCCTCTCCTGCCTCGGTTCCTACTCACTAATTCTCTCTTGACGTCCCTTGTTCTCGTTCCTTCCCCTTTTCCTTATCGGGGTTTTTTTTCCTTCTCTGGTTCTTGGTTCATTACTCGTTTTCCCTTGTATCATGGTTCCCGTTCCTCTGCTCTCCTTTTCTTTTCCCTTTTTCTCTTTTACTTTATTTCTTCGTTTCCTTCTCATCTCTATCTAATTTTTTTTTATACCATCTCTCCTCCTCTTCCTTTAATGCTTCATATCTCCTTCTCTTCCATGTTTTCTCCACCTTCTATATTCATCATCTCTTCAGTTAGTTTCCTATATTTCTTCTGTTCCTTCTATCTAACCTCTCCTCTTCCTCCTTTTAGTTTACCCGTCTCTCCTTCTCTCCTACAAAACTTTATCCCTTCATTTATTCCTACATCACCTCCTCTCCTTTTCCTCATCCTCTTCCATATCTCATCTTCCTCCAGTACTCCAGCCCTCCTCTTTTCCTATAACACTTCTCTTTCTTTTCCTCTTCCTCTAGTTCTCTCAAATCTCCTCCACTCCACACTTCCTATATGACTACTCTCCTCATCCTCTTCCGCTAGTACTCTTAAACCTCCTCCTCCACTCTTCCTAAACTACATCGCATCATCTTCATTCCTCCTCTTTCTTCGTCCCCACTTCCCACCAACACCACTCCTTCATTCTTCCTACTACTTCCTACTACTCTTTTTCCTCTACCATTTCTTCCTACTTCCTCTGGTGCTCTTAAATCTCCTCCTTCACTCTTCCTAAGCTGCATCAAATTATCTCCATTCTTCCGCTTCCTTCCTCCCTACCACCACCACGACCACCTCAGCCACCACCACCACCTCCTCAGTAGTACCAGCCAGTCCCACTCTCCAAGATTAATAACCTCGCCCCCGTAGCCACCAACGCATTTACATACTCGGCTCGTTAAGGCCGTAACACTCAATATCCGTCCCGCCACGATGCTCATATTGACAATTTTCTCAATCTACACATATTTGCCTTTGTCCTTCGCTGCCTCCCAGTCCTCCAGACCCCCGCGGCGGTGTGTTTAAGACGAGGGAGGGAAGGGGAGAAGGAGGAAGGGGGAGTGGGAAGTAGAGGGAGGAAGGAGACGGGTTGGGAAGTAAGGAGGGGAAGAGGGAGAGGGAAGTAGGGAGAGAGTCATAGAAGGAGAAATTTATTAGTTTTATATAATGTAGTAAAATTTTCTTCTTTGTTGATACGTTGGAAAATTTTGTTACTTTCTTTGTGGCTGAAAATGAGGTCATAATACTCCTCTTCTTCCTGTATTTAATCTCTCCTCTTCCTGCTCATCCATCTATCCTCTTTTTCTATATCAACACTTTTATTTCTCCTCCTCCTCCTACTACTACTACTTCTACTCCTACTCCTGTCTCTTTTTTTCCGTTTGCATGCCTCCTCCTCCTCCTCCTCCTCCTCCTCTCCATCCTCATCCTCATCCTCCGTCTATCTCATTCCGTCTACATGCCTTTCCTTGACTTCCTATATACTTATCTTCCTCCCAATAATTATTCATCTCTTGTCCTCCTCCTCCATCACCCGTCCTCTTCTCCCGCCAGTATTTTCTTGAAGCGTCAGTGCCCATGAAAAAATTTCCTTACAATTTCTAAAGATGTTTTTACCGAACAATAAATTTCAAGATAATTGGAGTGGATGTTTTTTTTTCTTTTGCAGTTCCTTTGTTGGCAGCTGCGTCACATTTTATACCCGGAAATATTGTTTGAGACAGTTAAACGTAAGAGACATATATAATTTGACGCGGTGAGGCTGTATCATTATCAGGGAAAAGGTGCAGACTTGGCGGACGCAGTTGCCGAAGTGTCCCGAGTATTTAGAATTTAAAAGTCCATTACGTATTCACTCCGAGCTCGTGCATTGCCTGAGTGTGTGTGTGTGTGTGTGTGTGTGTGTGTGTGTGTGTGTGTGTGTGTGTGTGTGTGTGTGTGTCCATTCTTTGAGGGGGTTTTTTTGTTTTTTGTTTTTGTATCATAAAAGAAAAATGCATTATTTGTGTTTTTACTGGCTTGAGTCATGTCCCGTCTTTGAAAACTTTTATTATATTTTTTTCCTTTAAACTTCGAAGGTTTTCGGCACACACGACTTCTTCCGGTATGCTGTAACACTGGTCTCTTGCTCTGTTTAGGAAGCTGAATTTCCTCACTTCTTCATAATTTTCTTGTTTTATCCTGTGTGGGCGGGCTTCGTGGTGCAGTGGTTAGCACACTCGGCTCACAACCGAGAGAGCCCGGGTTCGATTCCCGGGCGGTGGAAAAATTTGGGCGGCTTTTCCAATACCCTACGCCCCTGTCCACCCAACAGTGAATGGGTACCAGGTATTAATCGGGGGTTGTGTCCCATCTCCTGGGATCTGTTCCCTTCTCCTATAATTCCTTCCCCTTCTGTCTCTCTCCGGCATATGACCATAGATGTTGCGCCGACTAAACGAAACTTTCCAACTTTTATCCTGTGTGCGTGTGGAAAGGTAAGTGTGAGCGTGCCTGTGTAGGCGTGCGTGCGAGCGTACTTGTGAGGAATATTAAATTTTTCAAACTAAACCTAAAAAATTTAATTGGCTTTCGCAAGAGTTAACATGTAAGTCTCCCCCACTAACTAAAACTGAAACAAAAAATAAGAATTGATTTCGTGTGAATTTTTCGTTTGAAGTTCTTATTTTATCATCAGGTTTAGTGGACAATGTGGCCCTGCTGCCATGAATACCCGGACAACCCTAACGGTCGTGTGTTTGGGTGGAGAACAAGCCAACAAGCGAACCGCCCACTACGGACTCGCGAGAAGTCGAAGAAATTAACCCCGAGCTCGAGCGCCTCCTTGAGTCTCGCCTCGCAGCTTCACGGCCGCGGCGGACGCTCAGTGTGCTGTTTATATCAAGTGAATTAAGACGGAGAAGCTGTTTTTCTGTGAAGTTTCAATGTTTGTTTTTTTATGTATTTGAGGGTATTAAGACGGGGAAGCTTTTTTTTCTGTGTAAGTTTCAATGTTTTTTTTATGTATTTGAGGGTATTAAGACGGGGAAGCCTTTTCTCTGTGTAAGTTTCAATGTTTGTTTTCTATGTATTTGTGGGTATTAAGACCGGGAAGCCTTTTCTCTGTGTAAGTTTCAATGTTTGTTTTCTATGTATATGTGGGTATTAAGACCGGGAAGCCTTTTCTCTGTGTAAGTTTCAATGTTTGTTTTCTATGTATATGTGGGTATTAAGACCGGGAAGCCTTTTCTCTGTGTAAGTTTCAATGTTTGTTTTCTATGTATATGTGGGTATTAAGACGGGGAAGCCTTTTCTCTGTGTAAGTTTCAATGTTTGTTTTCTATGTTTTTGAGGGAATGTGTTGCTTTGATATTTGTTAGTTTGTTTTGTTGTATTTAATCTCACTGAAAAAGCAGAAGCTATATAGAGCAGGGTTTCTTAATCTGCCTCTCAGGTGGTTCGTGATCCTAGTGCATATTTTTCATTACTTTCATCCTGTAAAATGTGACTGATGTCCTAGATAGGTAGAATTTGTAGCTTACTGAATATTTTGCTTGGAAGTTCCGTGATTATTTTGTGGAGGAAGGGGGTGAGGAAAGTAGTGGTGGTCCGTCCCTGTCGAGACGAAAAAAAAATAGAAATCCGTGCCAGGGTCTGAGAAGGAGGATAACGTTGGTGCTTCCTGCTACAGCGAGTGACCTGACGTTCCCAGATTCTTTACTTCCGTGGTCGTGATTCTCTGCCAGTCGCTGATTCTTGCACTTCCCTCATGTTCTGCGAAACCCTGCGTCCAAAAGGAAGCGGCAAGAAACACTATTTGATTTAACTTGCGAAGTGAGAAACAACAAAAATCTCTGGCATCGCGTAAAGTTGCTTTGCCACACCTTTAAAATATTTTCGTCCGGCGGGCAAAATGTGAAGACTTTTTACGTGTGTTTTTCGTGCATATCTCAAGGGCGTCCGACATGAATATGAATGAAAAAGACAGGGAACACTAAACAGCAAAAACTTATTAAAAAGTTGCCCATTGTTCATCAGCTTAAAAACGAGGCTGGCTGGGCGAGTGGCTGGCTGGCTGGTTGAGTGGGCGAGAGGCAGGGTGGTTGGATGGCTGGCTGGCTGGTGTCTGTCTGGCTGTCTGTCTGACTGGCTGACTATATAGGTATCTGTCTGGGCGAGTAGCTGGCTGACTTGTTGACTGGGCGAGGGGCTGGGTGATTGGCTAGCAGGCGAGTTATCTGGCTGGCTGGCTGGGTAAGTGTCTGTCTGGGTGAGTAGCCGGCTGAATGAGAGATAATACATAGATGAATGGGTGACTGGGCATGAAGTTGACTTTAGATAAATGGCTATGACTGACTGGGTGATCAACCGACTAACTAGCTTATTTACTGACTGTAGTGACTGGCTGAAGATCCGACCTGCCCGACAAACTGAATGGCTGGATTTGCTGCCTTACTAGCCGGCTGACTGACTGACTGGCTGACTGGCTGGTTGGCTGGGGCGTGGAGCGGCG
Organism: Eriocheir sinensis; assembly: GCF_024679095.1. NCBI lineage: Eukaryota > Metazoa > Arthropoda > Malacostraca > Decapoda > Varunidae > Eriocheir > Eriocheir sinensis. The sequence continues at coordinate 7,487,388 of NC_066523.1, read as the reverse complement.
GCGGCGAGGTGCTGTGAGCCGCCTCCCGTCGCGTGACCGAGAACTGTATGGTCCGCAGCCGATTAGTGAGGGAGAAAATAGGTCTCGTGACTACTACTCGCCTGTCCTAACGCCCGACCGGCCCCTGACCCCACCTCGGACCACGACCCTAACATTGCCCCCTGCCCCTGCCCGCCCGACCCAGACCCAGACGCTTCACATGATACATCTACCACCCCGAGCCTTTCTCTCCTCCTTTCTTCATTCATTTAGATCCTCGAGCCTTCCCTCCATCCTTCCTTCACTCCCTAATTCACCTCGCCGCCAGATCTACACTGACCCGTCATCGCCCCCTATCCCTCCTCCTGCCTACGAACTTTACCTCCCCAACGCATTCTCCTTCCTTTCTTAATTCCTTCTTTCGTTCCTTCCTTTCTTCCCGTCTTCCTTCCTTTAATCCTTCGCTCTTTCCTTTATTTTTTCGTTTCGTCCTCTTTTCCTTCCTCCCTCCCTTCCTTTCTTACTTCCTTCCTTCGTTCCTTCCTTTCTGCCCGTCTTTCTTCCTTTAATCCTTCGCTCTTTCTTCCTTTAATCCTTCGCTCTTTCCTTTATTCCTTCGTTTCGTCCTCTTTTCCTTTCTTTCTTCCTTCCTTCCTTCCTTCTCCTTTCCGCTAAGCTACAACTCCACACACAAACCCACTGCCAGCCAGCACACGCATCTGGTCTTATTTATGACATACTGTGCCGTCTTCCCAGACTGTCTTTCTTTTCTAATACTGTAGCCTTTTATCTCTGTAGCCACACTGTTTATCCCCCTCTTTATCTTTCTACCCATACCATTCTTAGCCCGCCCAAGCCATCGCCTCTGCAATATTCTCCTACATGACCATTACCTCTTTACATAGTCTTATCGTACCTAAGCATACCAGCAGATTTCACCCTTTCTTCCTCTTTACCACTACTACATCTAATACCACTACAGTTAATCTCACTAGACGCTTCATCATAACTACCATATACCTCCACTACCAATAACACCTGACCATTACTCCCCAACGACCATAGCTACCTCAAACACCATCACTACCACCACTTGTACCGCCACCACCACCTCACTCCACTAACAACTGTACACAGTGACCCGCCAGCCAGCCAACCAGTTACCAACCTCCTATAGTCAGCCAACCCTTCACCAGTCTCACTTCGTCCAACCCATCCAGCCCAAGCCCCCCATCCGCCAGCCGTCCAGCCCCCCTCCCGGCCCCCGCCCCTCCTCCGCCTCCTGCCGTCACTGTTCGTGCTCCGTCAGGCCCTTCAGCTTTAAGCCAACCGGGAGGGAGTAAGTTTATACCCGAGTTCAAAATTAAAATACCATGAAGTTGTTGGTCTTTTGCCGTATCTTGTGAAAACACCCGCGGCTGGTTGCTCGTTGCTGGTTGTGTGTGTGTGTGTGTGTGTGTTTTTAATTCACCACCACGGCCTGATCACGAGTTGGACTCGTAATTGCCAGCAGGTACCCTCCCGACATTAGCAAGTGCTCTTTTATAGTCGATCTCTGGGTACTGCCATGACCTCACACACCACACACCCAATCCCCCTTGCTCAAGGGGGGACAGTAACCACTCCTAGTCAACGGAAAAAATCCGGCCTGAGCGGGCTCGAACCGCCGCCCTGTCAGGCTGTGAAGCCTGGCAGTGAAGCGCTCTAACCAACTGCGCTACGGAGTGGTGTGTGTGTGTGTGTGTGTGTGTGTGTGTGTGTGTGACCCTTCTCCCCCCTCCCTTTCCTGCCTCCCTCTCTCTCTTTTCTGACTTGTTCCAAATGAATTTAGTTTCGCACAAAGTTAGCATCGTGCTTTTACACTTCCTCTCTTCTTTTTATTGTTGATTGTGTTGTTTTGTTGTTGTTGTTGTTGTTGTTTTTGCTTTAAACTCGCTCTTCCCCTCCTGTTGCTGGTCCTAATGTCTGCTGGTCTGTCTGTGCTGATTACTGAATCGGTGCGTGTCGCGAAAAGAGCGGACAGACTTAAAAGACTGGAGACCGAGAGAAAAGAAGCTGTAAAGATTGAAAGAGGAGGAAAGTTGGACAGTGAGGCAGCAGGCAGGCAGCACCAGACGACAGAAGCACGACCGATCAGGCTGATATAGAAAATCAAATTAGTTGGAATTTCATGAATTGCTGAGAATACTGGGAAAAAAAAATTCATGCGCAGTGAAGAGTAATTATTGCCGATGTTGTTACCCTTAACCAGCATGAAGTGTACAGAACAGACACTCCAGCTGATGAAGAATTACGCAGTTGCTGTAGCAGGCTGCATTATTTGAAGAAAACCGTACGCAGTAGTTGTTGTCGCAGAGCAAGCGGCGCGCCTTCCTGCAGCTCCGTCTCTGTCCGCGCCTGCACGCGAAGTAATGGAACGTAGACATTCTCAACTACGGACTGTACTTGCTCTTGAGCCACGGACCTCTCGAAAATTAGTGTCGCAAACTATAAAATTAAATTAAAGTAAAAGTAAAAAAAAAAATAATGTATCCTGCGTGCGTGAATAGGGATTTCTCCTTTGCCAGGTCTTATTCTCATACGGCCCTGCAAAACATAACATTCTAAAGCTGTTGAAAGCCAGTGACCTCACTCGTGCGTGCGAGCACACATTTCTCCCGAACTAAATTTTAAACAGTCCCGCAAAGCATATCACTCAAAAGCTCCTGAAGGGCCTCCTAGTTTACAGGGAAAAAGGGAAGGGGGAGGAGTCCGGCCCTTTTCCGATGAAATTCGATAAAATTAAGATGGCGACCATCCTCAAAATAAAGTTTTGGCTAATATGCTGAACGATACATATTTAAAATATGCTGTTAATTTTCTTTCACTAATGCAGACACGCCTTGCACGCACAAGAAATAAAGGAACTGCAGGAATACGATCCACTTGCTCCGTTCGTTCCGCAATTATTAAACAATGCAACAGGTGACCGGAAGAGTAAAGAAACTACTAAAAGTTTAAATCTGTCGCCCTAAGATAACTAAGAATTGACGGCCAAAGGGGCATTCTATGGAGATTCTTAAATTTCATAATCTTGCGAACTTCTCATTTTCGTCGCGGTGACGATGATGATGATGATAACGATAATAATGAAGGTCTCCAAGTCTCCTTTGTAGCGAAGGAACAAAAACACGCCCACCTCCGCTTTGCGCTAATTTACACTATAATCATATTTTCCCTGCTTTACAAAACATGTTCCCGCTCGCTTCGCCCCCCCCCCCCCCACCTCTCTCTCTCTCTCTCTCTCTCTCTCTCTCTCTCTCTCTCTCTCTCTCTCTCTCTCTCTCTCTCTCTCTCTTACATCATACCTTCCCCCCTATTCCCCATTCCTCTCCTGTCCCATTCCCTTCTAGCCTATACTTGTTTCTTTGTCACTCTCTCCTCCTCTCCGTCTTTGTTTCTTTATCTCCTTGTATCAATTTTCTCCACTCCTAATTTATCACAATCTTCGTCATCCACCTCTACACTCAACTATTTTCCTTTTCCTCTTCCCCAGATTCCTCTTTCCACCACTCCCCCTTATCCTTACTTAATACTTCATTTTTTCTCGCTTTCCCTCCAGCATTCATTCATTCGACCCTTTCCTATTCCCTTCCTCCTCCTCCTTTTCCTCCTCCTCTTCCTTTATCCGCCTCCTCTCTCTGCTGTCACGCCGAGCTCTCATTCTTCAAAATTAATCTATCTGGGGAGAAATCTCATCCTCTGCTGCGAGATGTTGTTGTAATCATCAAGGGAAGTGAAGGGCGGTGGGAGGAAGGGGTGGGGCGGGGGGGGGGAGGGGTGAAGAGAGGGAAGGTAGCAGGCTGGGAAGGCAGGGAGGGGGAGGTAAGGGGTAGAATAACAGGTTGGAATGGCAGGGTAGGGTAGGAGGCTGACGGAGACAGGGTGAGGGGGCAGGGAGGGTTGGTAGTGAAGGGTGAACTTGTAAGATATAACATTACTGTGGCCGAGAGAATTAATTGGAATCACTCACTCAACTTAGCTCCCTCAACCCCCTCTCCCTCTCTCCTTATACTTCTCCCTCTCCTCCTCTCGTCCTTACCCTTCCCATTTCCCTCTCTCCTCCTTATGTCTATTCCTCTCCTCCCTCTCACTGTCTCTCCTCGGTGGTCCCCTCGCATCGCTCCTTCCTCGAACCAACACAATGAGATCCTCTTTTGTTGACTCCGCTCTGCTGAATTCCACGCGTCTGACTGGAAGGCGAGGCAAGATGAGGCGAAGCGAGGATGTTGTGGAGGTGGCAATGGTGGTGAATGATGTTGATTGTTATTGCCGTTCTACTTGCTCTGTCTTCTATTTTTCTTCTTGTCCTCCTCTTTGTTAGTATTGTTTATTGTTTTTCTTGTCCCGTTTTCTTCTTTTCTCTGCTTGTTTCTTACCCATTTTTTGTTTTCTATCATTTTTTTTCTGTTTTTCTATCTATCTTTTAATCTTTTCTATTATTTTTTTCTTCACCCAGTTTCTTACTTCTGTTTTTGTTTTCTTTTTCATCCTTTATCTTTTTTTTTTATCTTTTAGACTTTTTCCTGCTTGTATCTTACTCATTTTATTCTATTTTCTTTTTCATCTCATCTTTTTTTACTCTTTTTTCTTCACCCAGTTTCTTACTCTTTTTTTCCTTTTTCATCGTTTATCTATTTTTTCTTAGTCTTTTATTCTTTTTTTTTTTCTTCACTCAGTTCATCTGGAGAGAAGTACCGTAACTACGTATATAAATCAGAAAGTTTTCAAAGAAATGTCAACATCCAAATAATCTTTATAAGGCAAATATTCATTCATTTTGTCTAACGATGCAAAAACCACGTCTACGTACCTACATACTTTAATAAACCCATTTGGAGTCAACCCACAAACGAACGAACGAGAGTACACACAAAACGCAAATCCTTCATTAAAATAAACAACTTGAGTGTAAAGTAAAATACCAAGAGCAGTCGATTTATCCGCAGTCGTCGAGTCCCTTTGAGAAGAGACCCAAGCAGAAAGTCGCCCACCATGGCATTTAATAGCCTATATAACCCTACCCCGACCCTTCCCCGACCATACCCCGACCCTCTCCCGACCCATTCCCGACCCTCCCCCGACCTTTTCCCGACCCTCCACCAACCCTCTCCTGACTCTTCCCCCGACCCTCCCCGACCCTCCCCCGACCCTCCTCCGACCCTCCCCCGACCCTTTACTCCCCTGGGTGGGCCTCACCAAGCCTCTATGTCGGCAGCGCCACTACAATTATCCCCCTCAGAGCCCGGGCGGATGACTTCCATTGAGGCGCGCGGGCACTCCAGCTCCTGACGTGGGTGGCTCTGAATAGGCAGCGTCTGCGGGCATATGGCGACACTTGATACCTGGAGAGCAGAGATGAATAGCCCAACTTTCCCCCGACGAGGCGCGCAATACGTCCTTCCTCAGTCCTCCGCCTCCTCCTCCTCCTTCAGTCACTTTCCTCCCTCCCGCCTTTCTCTCTCTCTCTCTCTCTCTCTCTCTCTCTCTCTCTCTCTCTCTCTCTCTCTCTCTCTCTCTCTCTCTCTCTCTCTCTCTCTCTCTCTCTCTCTCTCTCTCTCTCTCTCTCTCTCTCTCTCTCTCTCTCTCTCTCTCTCTCTGTAGTGTGTGTGTGTGTGTGTGTGTTTACGTCGCTCTCTCGTGTGTTGACATGCTCTTCGCCGATGACGTAATTCGGTTCCATTAAATAATTGCTTCTAACGCTTTGCCCTCGAGAAAAATGTGTTTTCGTAACTTTTCTCTATTCCTGCGTCGTGTCATAAAAGTCTGTCAATATTCACGATTCAGCTTCAATTTCCACCTGCCGCCGCCTCATCTTCCTCCCCTCCGCCGCCTCGTCGCTGCGAAAGAGCCAAGAGCAGGGAGCGAAAGGGAAGTGTTTACTCGCATCGAGGGGCTTGTAAAGGTGTAGGCGGGGTTGCTGTCACTACCAAGGAAATAGAGTAGGCTGTGTAGGGATGGCGTCTGGGTAAACTGTGGCCGGGGTGACTGGGGAGTGTTGTTGCACAGGAGGATGGAAGTAAACAGTAGGATTTGACTGTAAAGGTGATGATGATTAAAAGATTACAAGCGACTGGGAGTATGCCACGTCACACTTCTTGTACCAATTGATTCGACATAACATTCATTAGCTGTCCCACACCTCAATCGAGATATGTACTACGAGGAATAATAGGTACAAGATATTATAGAAAGAGAATATAAAAGAACGAATAGTAGATTGGAAAAAGAAGAAAGAGAAGGCGATGAAATGGAAGATTCATAATAAGAAAGAGGAAGAAAAGGAGATTAGCAGATAAATATGAAGAAGAAGTGAATATTAACAGATTAAGGAGGTTTCTCTCTCCCTGCTAGCTCAGTTGGTAGATACGCCCGGCTAGCTCAGTCGGTAGAGCACGAGACTCTTAATCTCGGGGTCGTGGGTTCGAGCCCCACGTTGGGCGACTCTTACCTATTAACCTTTTATAACGACCTCTTCACTGTTTATGACGTAACGAAATCACTGGACGTAGTCTATCTTGTTTTCCAGAAAACTTTTGATAAAGTCCCGCATCATAAATTACTTTACAAATTAAAGCAAATAGGTATTGACGGTCAAGTAAACCAATGGATCGCGAATTGGTTGAGCAACAGACAACAAAGAGTAGTGATTGACGGATTTAACTCAGAGTGGGCGCCGGTCACTAGTGGCGTCCCTCAGGGCTCGGTTCTTGGCCCAGTGCTCTTCATTATTTACATCAACGACGTGGATGTTGGACTCAATAACCACATTAGTAAATTTGCAGACGACACAAAGATTGGTAACTCTGTTCTCACTGACGAAGACAGGCAAAGCCTCCAAGAGGATTTGCACAAAATTTCAGCTTGGTCGGATAGATGGAAGATGCCCTTTAACGTAGACAAGTGCCAGGTCCTTCAAGTTGGAACGAGGAATAAGAAGTTCGATTACGAAATGCGCGGCGTTAAACTCAAAAGCGTTCAATGCGTCAAGGACTTGGGGGTCAAAATTGCGTCAAACCTCAAATTCTCACAGCAATGCATCGATGCAGCAAATAAAGCGAACAGAATGTTGGGATTCATTAAAAGAAACTTTTTATTCAAGAATAAAGATGTAATACTCAAGCTCTACAATAGTTTAGTCAGACCCCACTTAGAATATGCGGTACAGTTTTGGTCTCCCCACCATGCAAAGGATATTGCTAAATTAGAAGGTGTTCAGCGTTGGGCAACGAAAATGATCCCTTCCTTGCGCAACAAATCCTACGAAGAAAGGCTTTCTACCCTTAACATGTTCTCTCTTGAGAAACGTCGCCTCCGAGGAAAACTGATCGAATGTTTTAAAATACTTAATGGTTTCACGAATGTAGACAGATCAACATTGTTTATGATCGATGACACTTTGCGCACGAGGAACAATGGCGTAAAACTCAGATGTAGACAAGTAAATTCAGACTGCACCAAATTTTTCTTCACCAACGTTGTAGTGCGAGAATGGAATAAGCTTCCACCATCAGTGGTTCAGTGTAACACGATTGACTCCTTCAAAAATAAGCTCGACCGTCACTTCCTTCAACTTAATATCAACTAGAGTAGAAATGCAACGTTTTGGAGCCTTCTGATTAATGTAAAATCACTTAGGTTTAAGGACAGACCACCAAGTCTGGACCATGGGGTCTGTGGTCTGATTGTCTATGTAATTCTATGTAATTCTCTCTCGCTCTCTTTCTTTCTCTCTCTCTCTCTCTCTCTCTCTCTCTCTCTCTCTCTCTCTCTCTCTCTCTCTCTCTCTCTCTCTCTCTCTCTCTCTCTCTCTCTCTCTCTCTCTCTCTCTCTCTCTCTCTCTCTCTCTCTCTCTCTCTCTCTCTCTCTCTCTCTCTCTCTCTCTCTCTCTCTCTCTCTCTCTCTCTCTCTCTCTCTCTCTCTCTCTCTCTCTCTCTCTCTCTCTCTCTCTCTCTCTCTCTCTCTCTCTCTCTCTCTCTCTCTCTCTCTCTCTCTCTCTCTCTCTCTCTCTCTCTCTCTCTCTCTCTCTCTCTCTCTCTCTCTCTCTGTTATTACCAAAGAGTATATTTTTGTCATTGAGGACACTTTTGGCTCAGTTATGGATTACGGAGACCAATAAATTAATTCCCGTTCACTCTAAAGCCTTGTTCGTTCAGCAGTGAATGAAAATGCTCGCGGATGCTGGTTGCCACATAATTCAATCATTTCATAATAGTCGGTAATAAATAATTCAGCTGAAATGGAAAAGCTTTGCACTGGTCAGCAAGAGCCATGATGAAGTGGGAGTTTACTGATATGAAACTATGATGTGCTACCTAATGTGAAGAGAAGGAATGTGTTGTCACTCTGAAGCGATTTGGGATGGAGTGTGAGTTGAGAAGGAAAAGGTAAGAAGTTTATACCCGCGCTAAATTAGTTGAGTCAGGAGGTGGAGTTGACATCAAAGAGCTAAGATTACCAAGAGCACGCGTTGGGCTCCATCAACCGCCCCAGGAAAAAAAAATCATCCCTGACACTTCAACGGGCATGGCAGGAGGAGTTATAGTATTGCATTTAAATACTTGCCCTGGTCGGTAATAACATAACAAACACAATCTGCGGTTCTTTAATATAGTACGTATGTTCCCTTCGACGTCGGACTTTAGACGAAAAACTAGTAGGCCTATTCAGTGTTTCGCATTTTGAGGTGACGCAATATATCTTTAAATTCATGTGAGGTTTCCATTATAAAGTTACATGACACCTGTGGATCCAAATAATATCTCATTGCATTTCGCCCTATTCTTTTCACAGGATTAGCATTTTGGGGTCTTTCTTTTACACACATGTTCAACCCTTGGCGTTTCTCCTTCCCTGTAATAAAAGTTTAAAGATAAACACAACCACCATCGCCGCCGGGCGCCTGACGGCCGGGCGGTACACAGCGCGGCACCTTTAAGGAACGTTCCATTATTGCCTTGCATCTGGCGGGTCCGTTTGGGGAAATACGAGCATGAAATTTCTTCAAACCCGCGACACTGAAAGTATTTGCGTGTGTTGTCTGTATGTTTGTGCGTTATGTTTGTGTATTATGTTTAGTATGCTTGTGGGTATGTTTTATATGTAATGTTTGTTTGTGTGTTTTTGTTATGTTTTTGTTTATTTTTGTTTCGCTTAGTGAGACCCTTTCCCTAAAAACTTGCCAGCCTGCCGAGGGAATGTAATCGATTACCAGACACACGAGGAACTCAGCTCGGCGGAGTTTACACATTAAAGTCACCTCGGTTGGGAATCAGAGTGAAGAGAGTTGCCTGATCGTCTGATGACAAGTTTCACTGCTTTCACCTGTCTGGAAATAGAAGAGCAAATCTACGGAAAAAGGAAAATGAGTAAAAATTCCACCTGCCACTAACGATGGTAAAATTATCTTAACTCACTGCAAATTTCTTACTTGTTATGGTGAGTCAGATACTTTCCACATGCAGGACTGTAGCAATACGTTTTCCCTAACTGACACCAATCCCAAACGTTATGTTCCCATCGGCATCACGAAGTTATTTATTTGCGACATTTAAAATTATATAACGTTTTCCAGCCTTGCATCCTCCCCGTAAACCTGCACGAGGACACACAGACAGACAGACGCATGTTCCAAGTATCGGCCGCGGGCACTGAGCCAAAGAGCGTCACACCAGCAACGATGCTAGCGAGGATTTCCACAAAACAGTATTTCGGCTGACGGCAAAAACTTGGGCCGCTTTGTTGAGGCGGCTGCATGAGGGGGGCTGGGAGTGGAAGGGTGACACGGGGGCAGGGAGTCGCATCTAAGAGTCTTGTTGAAGCATATGGAAATCGTTCTGGCAAACCCTTGGGCAAACCTACTTTTTGGAAACTGCGGCGCCATTCACCGTCCATCCACCCACTTGCCGGGGTGAAATAAATTACTTTCTTGAGGCCCTTGAGTTGCTGAGCTGTTCGTGTTTGATGTCTTGCAGCTTGAGAGGAAATGGTTTTGTTTCGAAAGATGGACGCTCTCTCTCTCTCTCTCTCTCTCTCTCTCTCTCTCTCTCTCTCTCTCTCTCTCTCTCTCTCTCTCTCTCTCTCTCTCTCTCTCTCTCTCTCTCTCTCTCTCTCTCTCTCTCTCTCTCTCTCTCTCTCTCTCTCTCTCTCTCTCTCTCTCTCTCAAGTTGTGGATTGAGTGGCAGTTTTGCTTGGTTATATTAATTTTTCAGTCGCCCTCTTTTCTTTATTTATTTTCATCTGCTTTGCTGTAAATTTCGTACTACACCCAAATTCCCCGTTATGAAACCTAAGATTATAATATTTTTGGTACTATAAACAGATGTCATATTATATTTTAGCATTGTTACCAGACACAAACAAATGCATGCAATATCACATTATTTTTTTCTCCTTTTTTAAACCGCAGGGAGGCTTTGCCCACGCCACCAAGGCAGGAAGTTCAAGACAGACTAGCGCAGACGTTTTATGACCCGACATTAAGAAGATTGTTGTCACAGGCGGCGGCAGAGGCAACAAACTCTTTTACTGAATTGCAAATGAGATTGAGATGGGAGTTGCTATTCCCCGATGCGTTCATCTACGTAGGTGTGGCAGTCTCCGGCAGCCTTCATAAATACAAAACTTGAGGGGGTTGTAACTTCCTCGCGCGGTAATGTACTCATAAATCTCCGTGACTATCTCAGGAAGGGCGAGCCGAGGCGAGCAGCAGCAGCGAGACGAAGAGGGAAGGTGGCGGGGCGGGGCGGTGCAGGAGGGTCACGGGGCCAAGTCGCGGGGCGTAATCCTCCCCCTCGCCTTTGGCTTAACCGGGGCAAGTTTGTCAAGGTGAATTAGAATAACGTGACCTTCCGAGGGCTATTGGCAACGCTGCGTACATTACCCTTGATTACATTAGACAAAGTTCAGCCATAAGAGAAAATAGTCTCCGGTTTAGTTCTCCGAAGCCCCATTCTTTTATGGACTCTTTACGTCGACGGCCATTAATGCGATAAGATAAATGTTTGTTATTCGTCCTAAAGAACGCGAGAGATCGAGAGGAAGCTCATAACATTGGTCGGTATAAGAGGTGACCTTTTGTACGGTTGGTCGGGTTCTTCCTGATTTTGACCATAAACTAATACACTGTAGATAAAAAAATAGTTTAGGAAGCTTCTAATAATGCAAAAAGTGTATTGATACCCTCCCAATACGATATTAAAGAAGGAAAGTTGTAAGTCCTAATGCATGATAAATGAAAAAGTTGAATAAGAGTCTAATGATGGGAGAAGTGTGATAAATATGCGCTCAATAAGACTTTAACAACGAAAGCTCTTAGCTGTAATGTATAATAACTAATAAGAAGACTTGGTAACCTTTTAATATCGCAAAAATGGTCATAAATACGCTCATACTACGACACTAAAAAGGAGGCATCTTAGTCTAGCCTTTCTACTCTTCCCCTGTGATGCGGGAAGGACAATTCGCTCACTAAACAAGGGTGGCCGCGATAGTTAGGGCCTGCGACATCTTATCAGTCTCCTCTTCCTCGCCTTCCCCCTCACGTTACGCTGGAAAGGCACTTGGCTCCCTCCCGGCTGGCTTGGGTCCTGAGCCGCCAGTATGAATGCAAATGTGCGATGCTGAACGCCTCTCGGGAGCGCTTGGCATTAAGGGGGATGAGAGAGACGCGGCACAAATGAAAGAGCTTAATTGTGGGTGAATTCAATGGTAGGAGGAACTCGGAATTTTGATGGCAGCAGCGGGAGCAGTGGCTGCGTGCGACTACTGGCGAGGCGAGGGTTGGTGTAACTAATAGCATGTCTGCACGAACACGCGGGTTTTCACTAGAAGTTTATATTGATATCTGATACATGACACGCTCGAACTGTGTCGATCCTATTGTATCCGTAATATCCTACCAATAGGTATCAAAGACTGTTGGGCTCCATCATACACTTAAAAATGTACTGACTAAGTTGTAGAAAAGATAATCAATAATGTTTGTACTTGTATGCGATCTTAAGTGAGTGGATAAACAGTGGAAAGTAAAAAATAAAAGTTATAGGGCCATGTAAAAAAGGACGAGTCGAGGGCTTAACTCGAGGTACGGTTATGACTACTGAAAGAATGCCTCTCGTATTGGTCTCCTATTACTTTGTGTACTTGAATGTGCTCCGTTTTATCACCGCCTTCCAATAGTTCGCAGCGCACTGCTATAGATGGCATGGCTTCTAAACGTCGCAAAATGTGTTGCATTGTCCTTCCTCACTCTGCCTCCCGTGATCCTGTAAGGCCACACTTTGTATTGGCTGTTACCACATGAAAGGGATTTCCCACAAAGTACTACATGAAGATTTCCGAGTTGAAGAGCGTGTTTCAACAGATTGGCTGACCTTTAATTAAATCCCATCCCATTCGTATCCTCGTTCTCTGTTTTCATTGGCTTGGGTCTACACTATTTGTTTGTCAAAAATAGATACGCGCACTTCTCTACTCGTGTTTTGTTCTCGATCATTATTTGTTGGTAATAAAAAATAATTATAATAAATTATGGTATGATAATAAGAAACTGTTGAAAGATAATAAAAAATAATAATAATAACAATAATAATAATAATAATAATAATAATAATAATAATAATAATAATAATAATAATAATGATAATAATAATAATAATAATAATAATAATAATAATAACAATAATAATAATAATAATAATAATAATAATAATAATAATAATAATAATAATAATATCAAATTTTACATTCAAGCAAGAGACTGAGAATTCTTATCTTTTATCTTTTGTTTTCAGAGTAGCTACACTAATATAAAGCGGTCGTGGACTGTCGTGGTGGATGGCAACAAGCTCAACTTTGTCAGGGAGGAAGGGGCAAGCTTCAGGAATGCTAATAATATCTCTCTCCTTGAATATATATCAGTTGGTAAATGATATATCTTCTACACACACACACACACACACACACACTGCTTGGAAGAATTCGTTATTTTCCCTTGAATGTATATCGTGATTTTTTTCTTTCCCACATCCTACAAAAAAATTTCTGATGCAAAGGAGCTCCGATACTTTACTTTAGTGGTAGTTTAATGGATTCCATCTATCATACCATCAGGAGATATTTTCATATTTAAAGTCCCCAGTTCTGCATCAAAGTATTTTTTTCTACATTTTTGTTTAAAGCTTACATACCGACTAATGTTTTTGGTCAGTTGTTAATAGCATTCATTTTTTAAGTAAATCAACATAGGAAGACTTCTAAGTTTTATGCTCATGCATATGTGAATGCTAATGAGAAATCATTAACCACTCATGAATGCTTTCTGTTTATAATGTGCACTTATTCTCTTCTATCCAGTTTTTCATTTTTCACAGTAATCCTTATGGACCTGTCATTTGTTACAGCTACTTTTTTTTTGTTTGATGACTCACTCTTTCTGGTATATACCTTATTGTTCCTGGGCACCTCCTACTATGGACTAAAAAGGGGAATGTTGTCAACTAAACACATACTTCAGACCTGACTTACAGATTTAAATGCTTTTCACCCTGTTGCTCATCTTTGTTTGTTGTAAATATCATACTACCACCTCCGTTGTATCATACTAATCATTGTAATACACACTCTGCCGAACCTGCTAATGTAATTTTCCCACATAATCACCACCCTGACCTGCACCTCTATAGTCTAACATATCTTTTTCATAACTTTGCACAGCTCTTTAGTCCAACACATCTTTTTCTTAACTTTTCTTACCATGTATAGTTGCATACATATATTTATCAATCTTATTCTTACTTTGGTATGGGTGCGACAGTGAAAGGAGTGGAGTGTGGAGTGGGTGAAGCATGGTGCATTGAGATGGTTTGGACACGTGATGAGAATGGGGGAGAATGAATTCATGATGAGTGTATGAGGGAAGGATTGAGGGAGGAGGGTGTCAGAGGAAGACCACCTGTGAAGTGGATCAATAGGGTGAGTGAGTATTGGAGCAAGAGAGTTGGAAGTAGCAAGATTGAATGTGTTGAGAGGGAGTGCCAGGACAGGGAGAGATGAAGACACTTCTGCCGCGGCCACCCCCTGAAGGGAAGGTCCCGCAAGGGACCAAGGCGTCAGAGATATAGATAGATAGATATTCTTACATCTGACTCAGGAGCCCCTTTCTGTGCAGCAAATTGCATGGGAGTAGGAGAAGAGTGAACAAAGGGGATGGATAGAAAGGGAGGGGAGGGACAAGTTGGCAGAGGGGAATAGTGACACGCTATGCTGCACAGAAGGGACTACTGAGCCATAAGAAGTTTAGAGGAAGGTGTATTGGGATTTTTCTGCAACTATAACTTACACATTTGCATTCTTAGGTTGATTAAGGAAACACCATTTCAAACTGTTCTTAGTTTTATATATTTACTAAAAAATAAGTTGCAAAATATTCATCCAGCTATAGGATTGGCATGAATGGTTACAGAGTTTATTCTGGTCTCGCTGGTCGGTTTGTAATTTTTAGGGTTGACTGGAAGCTTCTCAAGTTCATCAACTACGTCCAGGCCATCAATCACTCTGAAAAGTAAATCACAGTATTTATTAGTGGAAATAATTATCTTGACAATACAAAATAAATAATTACATCCTTGACTTATGGTACTGGGTTGCCAAAAGTTAATGCTGTTTAAAAATAAAAACTTATGCCCTACCAAAAAATGAATATGTGAGCTCAAAACAATTCACTGCATGTAGCATAAGTTTGAACGTGAAGGGTTGCAAATGAAGAGTTGCAGCTGACAGCTGTTCTAGATTAGATTAATACAGATTAGTTTGAAAGTTCTGGCCCATCTCCTTTGTAATTGTTTTACTCCCTGACATGAGTGCTCCAATCTTCTCTCTCTAACTACCTTGCTCTAAAACTGCCCATAATTCTGTCCTCTCATTTTACATTAAGCTTTCCATTTCTCTTGTCTTTCTCAAAGTTTCTGAACCATATATTAGAACTGACCGGATAACTGATTTTATACCTTTCTCTTCAGGGAGAGCAATGAAGACAACCCACCTACTGTCCTCATGACCACCTATCAACCCAAACTTCACCAAAACTATGAAGATGATCAAGTGAAGTTCCAATGGGCAGCATGAAGCAAACAAGAATGACGCTATTATAAAAAATACTTGCCCACGCCGCTAACAGGCTGGGCCCGGCCAATAGGCCCCATCAAGAAAGCCTTGAAGTAGGATTCATCTATGCCTTGCCTCCTGAGTTCCTGCATGACTGGTTAAACTTAACCAGTCATATGCTTTCTTATAATCTGTGAAAGCCATGCATAGGGATTTACTGTACTCTGCTGATTTATCAACACTTGGTTAATAACGACGTGGATGTGGTCAGTTGTTGAGTATCCACTACAATATCTAGCTTGCTCTCGCAGCAGGTTTGAGTCTAATGATGGATTTATTCTGCTTGTTATGATCTTGGTGAAAAGTTTGGAGGTCAAAGGGAGTAAACTGCTGCCCTACACTGATCTGAACTTTTATACTGCTCTCTTCTGCTTTCACTTCTCATGCTTTCTGGTGGGTAACAGGTTGAACAAGATATAGTATGAGATTCAAAACTTGAGAGAGAAATGTTTGATGGTTCTGATCACTTTGCAGAAATAGCTTAAGACTTAGTAAGGATGTGGAAAAATGGGAGGGAGAACTTGCATGTGAGTGGCTGTATGATGGTGATCACAGCCAATGTATAGAAGGAAGGTAAAGGAATTAGTACTTAAAAGAACCAAATTAAGTATAAATCACAGTACTACACACAGTAAGATGTTTGAGATTTTCAGAGTTCAATATCTAGGGTAACTGAGAAAGTAGTGGGAAGTAGTAGTATGGAAGAGGAAATAAAGGGAATGCATGGTTGAGCCAGTTGAGGAGAAAATGTTACAAAGAAATGTGCTATAAGAGGCAAGAGGGAGGAAATGTGGCAGAAGAGGTGAGAGAGAAAGTACATTGAGTTGGCCATTGGTGTATGATTCGCTAGTAGGGAAAGTAAGGTGAGGGGATATGAGATATTGCAGTATGAAGAAATCTGTAACAGGAAAACAAAAGGTGATTCTGTAGAGAAGAAAAATGGGGGGGAAGAAAGTGACATTTGTAGGATGAGGGGAAGCAATAGGGTATTTGGGAAAAGGAATGAAATAGGGATATGGAAGAGGCATATGATCTATGGGTTGCATGCAGTCTTAACTGCCCTATGGCAATTTGGTACCATTCCTCCTGACTGGAAAAGGGGGATGGTCTTCCCTCTCTGAAAGAGGGACTGCAACAACTACAATGGTATTACTGCTCAGTGCCAGACAAAGTGCTTGCTTATCTTTTGCTCATATAGATTTGCAATCAGCTGCTGTGAAGCTACAGAGACCGTAGCAACCTGGGTTCATGCTAAGTGAGTTGACAACTTATTGTATCCTAGCACTTCGTGTACTGGCGGAGCGCCAATGTGAGTTTTGACATAGGATGCTTGTGGCCTATATCGATCTCACAATGACATTTGATTCAGTGCATCACAAAGCTCTCCAAATCTCCTGCAACTCCACAGGATTGCTGCAAGTAAAGTTGGTATACTGACTAAGCCTGAACTCTGAGACTGAGAGTGCTGTAAAATGTGTGGGCGAAGGTTCAGCTTCTTTCCAATGAACACTGGAATGAGGCCGGGCTGTGTCCTTGCCCCATCACCTTTCAACACTTGCATGGATTGAGTATTAAGCAAAATTGTATATCAGTCATTATGGAGCATCTGTTGGCAATACCAGTGTCATTGATCTTAATTTTGCCAATGATGCAGTAATCCTTGCAGTCACTGGAGATTCAAGTGATGGCTCTCTAGGCACTGCACAGGAGACCTAAAGTCCTTGGAACTTTAGGTTTTCCAGACCAAGACCAAGGTACGAATGTTTGGAGGCTTGCTAGATGAAACAGAACTCTCTGTTTATGCATGTGGTGAGGACATTGGTATTGTAGTCCAGAACAACAGTGGGTCTCGTCAAGAAGTCTTATGGCGGATTGGCTTAGCCAAAGGTATTATGGACTCACTCGGCATGAATATATGGTGTTGTCGATACCTGTGCAGAAAGACAAAGATTCATATATCTTCAAGATGCTTGTGCTCCCTGTCTTGCTCTATGGTTGTGAGACATACACTGAATAACAACTTGAGGAGCTGGATTGATGCCTTCGGTAATAAGTGCATACACAAACTCATGGGATATTGCTAGAATGACTGTGTTGAACTGATGATTACTCAGTGAGACTGTTTTGAGGCCTATTACCTGCATAGTCCATAAAGGCCAACTCCAGTTGGATGGCCATATGGCACACTATCCAGAAGCTGACCCTGCCCACCAGATTGACTGTGTAAGAGACAGTGGTGAGTGGAGGAGGCCATGGAGACTCCCACAGTTTGTGGCTCAAGCATGTTGATTGATCTTGCCATGAGGTACTTGGGATGGGAAGGGGGCCTGCATGGAGACTTGCCAAGAGGAACCCTAGGGTTTGGCATTATTGGGTGGATGCAATGGTGGGCACGGTTCCGCTAATTACCAAAGCTAACTTTTTCGTTAGCTCTTTAGCGTTTTCACAAACTTTGGAAACAGCTAGCGGACCAATTAGCTTCCACTAAATGTAGTTTCTCCTCCGCTAACTTAAGTCCACTAAAAAATTCATGAAGGTTTGTTTTTGCTTTTGTCCGTTGTGGGCAGACACAACACCAGTTGAGCAACATGGCACAATAATTCCAGGGCTTCCACTTTTTGGAAAATTATGCCTTAAAGTAGGGTAATAGGACAATTATTAGGGAAACTTACTGTCTAAGCTACAACATATTGAAATTTCAGATCACTAGGTTTGTTTTTAAGGGTTTTAGAGCCAAAATACTGAACCGAAACTAAATCCTTATAGAAAAAGTTAGCGGTTAGTGTTAGCTTCCATTAATTTCTTTATCAGTTTAGCATAGGTGAAGCTATTTTTTTAGTTAGTAGCTAACTTTTCGGTTAGCGGTGCCCACCACTGGGAGGGTGAGGCGATCTCACCCCCCAGCCCAGTGTTGCCCCTGTTGATTGATTAATAGGAACAAGGAAGGAAAGCACAGTGAGGGACAGACAGGTAACAGATGCATTGGAGAGAAGAAAGGAAATGTGACCATGGGGGTAAATCAATCAATCAATGCTGGGGGGAGGGGGGGGGAGCATCACCTCACCCACTTTACGACACTAAACCCAAGGGTTCCTCCATGCAGACTCTTTCCCATTCCCATCCCAAGTACCACACAGCAGGACCTATCAACTTGCTCAAGCCACAAAATCTGTGAGTGTCCCCATGGCCTCCTACATTTGGGGTTGTCTCTTAACCCGTCTACTGCGATTGGCACGGATTTCGCCTTCACTGGTAGACTGGTAATATATACTCTCAGGTCTTTCTCTGTCTCTGTGGTTGAAAGTGGAGTGTTGCCCATGTGGTATTAGTATGCTAGATATCCCCTCCCAAGGTGCACGACTTTACATTGTATCAGCCACTTTTTGTTCCATTTCTGTAGCTTGGTGATGTCTTCTTGTAGGAAATCCACAGTCAAGGGGTTAAAGAAGTAACCCGGTGAGCAAGATCAAATTCTGGGTTAGCATGCCACATGCCCGTATAGCAAAAGGTGACACTGACAGACTATGCAGGTAACAGATGTCAAAGCAGTCCCATAGAGTAGTCGCTGGTTTGACCCAGTCATTCCAGCAATATCCAAGGATTCTGTGTAGGCACTTATTACCAAAGGCCTCAGTTCACCTCTCCAAGTCACCATAAAGAGTCCATGCCTCACAGCCATAGAGTAAGACATGAAGCACAAGCATTTTGAAGTTCTGGATACTTGTCCTTCCCCACATATGTTGACAATGCCACATGCTCACAGTGAGTGAGTCCATAAAACTGTGGGCCAGGCCAATCTGCCATAGCAAATCCAATTCACCATAAAACTTCCTGATGAGACCTGACATTGTCCTTAACTACACTAACAAAATAAGTGAAATTTTCTAAGCTATCAAATGTCCTTGCCACATGCATGGACTGACTACACTGTTTCATCCAGCAAGCCTTCAAACACCTGTATCATGGTCTTGGCCCAGGAAACCTGGAGTCCTGGGGGCTTCATCTCCTTGTGCAGTGGCTCAAGAGCCATCACCAGAGCCTGCACCAACTCAGTAAGGATTACTGCATCATCACCAAAAAAGATCAGTAATCTTGATATTGCCAAAACATGCTCCACGATGACTGATTCACAACTCTGCCTAATATGCAGTTCATAGCAGTGTTGAAAAGTGATGGAGCAAGACACAGCCCTACCTCACTCCTGTGTTCACAGTGAAGAAGCTGGTGACACACCCCACACTTCAGTGAACTTTCAGTCCCAGAGTACAGGCTAGTCCATAGACCAACAGTCCTTACAGGAATCCCACGGAGTTGCAGAAGATCCCGGAGTGCCTCCTGATGCAATGCATCAAACGCTTTCTTGAGACTGTCACATGCTGCAAGCATCCCCAGTGGAAACTTGTGTCAACATTCCACCAGTACACAGAGCAATAGGATACAGTCAGTTGCCAACTTATCAGGCATCAGCCCAGGCTGCTCAAGTCTTTGCAGCTTCAGCTCCTGGTTGCAAATCTGCATCAACAATAGTTGAGGAAGCATCTTGCCTGGTACACTAAGAAGCATAATACCATGGCAGTTGCCTTTCCCTTTCCAGATAGGGAAGACCAGCCCCCTCTTCCAGTCAGGAGTGGTACCAGACTACCATATGACAGTCAAGATTGCATGCAACCAGCAGATCATGGCCTCACTTCCAGCTTTGAGCATATCCACACTGATGTTACAGATACCAGGTGCCTTTCCAACCCTCAACTTTGCCACAGCCTCTCTGACCTCATCAAGAGAGGGTGAGCTTTCATCGATGAGTAGATCAGCATCCACCACCTGCAGCCCAGCAGCTGGAAACTGCCTACTCAGAGGGTCCACCATGTACAACTGCTCCGACTATTTAACCCAACAAGCCCTCTGCTCATTCATGTCTGACACAAAGTAGCTCTCTGCTGTTCGGATAGTGCTCACCAAAGAGGGAGGCTCAGCACAAAGCTACCTCAGGGCTCAGTAAGCAGGTTTGAAGTTATTCACATTGAGATGGTCCTTGACTTACTCAGCCTGCCAACACACACACACCCACACCCTCCCTCCCTCATACCGACATACTATGGCTTTCATAATAATGATGTACTTACTTGGCAAACACTGTATACTTGAGATCAAGATGTGGCTGGGGACAATATGAAATAAAGAACTGTGAACCATTTGAGTTTGGTCCACTGTTGGCCATGGACACTGTGCCTCTAGTAGAATGCTGCAACAGATCAAGAAATGTTAATTCTACTGAACACACAGTATGGGGAAAACAATTTCTTTACATCAACATGTGCCTTTAATGCAATTTCACTACCATATTGTACTTAAATAAATGACCTAATGGTGGTTGTAATGATACTGTTGTCGTTCCATAGGTCTTCTCATGAGCACATAAATGCCCTACTGATTGTAATGCTCTATCAGTTGTACCCAAGACCTTCTCATATGTGTTTCAAATAAACTGATATTAAGCTGTGGAGTGGCTGGATAATGATGTGTTTTTATTTGACTTCTTGAGTTAGTAGGACTGGGACAATGACTTCCTTTGTGGTAATGTAGTGATAGACAATGCTTAGTCAAGGTCAATAATGTAAGTGTCTGTCTATAATTTTGTTTAATATTTGATTGTGTGTAATCTAACTATTAAACATAACTTGTTAAATTTACTTTGTTCCTGTTAATTTAATTTTAGTAAATCAATACAAGATTTTATATGATAAAAAGGAAACTGGAGTTGATTTTAACACCTGCATCTCTAACAGTGAATTTCTACTTGCATGTAACTTTAGCTAAGCAGACAATACAAATAATATGCTGCAATAAATCTTTATTTTCTTCTGACACCAAGAGCAATTACAGATCTTTAATGTGAAATGTTCTTGTCCCTGTTTTAAACATATTTCTATAAAAGAATCATCCACTAGCTCATTCAACTTTCCATAAGGTAGGACTGGTTAATTTGAATATGTATTATGCAAAAGTAATGAATTTGTAAATGTGTGGAGAAGTAAAATATCATAGTTCCCATTGCAGAAATGTACATCACGTTATTTCTTCCAAATATACTGAAAATACCTCATGTATTGAAAATATATAAAGATGAAGTAGACCCATTTTCTACCAAAGGCAGTAGTAGCTGGTTAGTACAATCAAGCTGCTAAGAGTGTAAAACTAACTTTGCAGTTCTCCCTTTACCTTCAAATCATCCCGAACTTCATCCTCAAACTTTCTTCCCCATATGGATTGGCCTCCTTTCCCAGTTCCAGTTGGATCTCCAGTTTGTACCATGAAACCCTGGAAATCAATAAATATAATTAAATCAGCACAACACAAATCATACTCTACTACTTTTCCAATTCTTTTTCACAGTTTAAAGTCAAGTAAGGAGAACATTTGCATGGCAGCAACTTTCTGAACGGACACTAAATAAAATTAAATGCATACTTTGTCTTATGTCTATTGCAAACCTCTCCCTTGCTTCCCTAATGGCAGCAAGCCACCAAAAGGAAATAGAAACAGTTACTCTACAACCACATTCCCTTGCTGAGGCATATCCCTTTAATTAATGCAGGGAATGTAAAACTATGCATGGCAGGGGCATCTGTTTCCCTAAGACATGACACCCACATGCCACAGACATGTCACTGGCATACCCCTTAATTTTAGTGCACTGGGTCAATCAATATATACAACAGTCTGCTCTGGAATAAAGTGGATAGCTGTGTACATATGCTATTGGGAAAGGAAGATAAATGGAAACTACTTATAATTGTTTGAAGTGATTGATTGCATCTATTCTGCAGGTTGGTTTTGAAAGAAGAGGCACTGACCCATGACTTAAAAATACAACCATCCATCCCATCCACAAAAACAGAGATGGCAAAGAATGTGGTACAATGGCAAATATGCAGTGTGGCAAGAAAATGACTGAAGAGTATGAAAGATTACATCAGTATCAATAGGTGATGATCCTGTTCCAAAAATGGGAAAGGCAGAGGGTTGAAAAAGCTAATTGTAGGATGTTAGCACTGATGCTCGATGGAAAACATATCATACTCAACTATCCAACTATCCAAGGGCTCAAAGGAAAACATTTACTGCTTATGCAGCTATCATACCCAACTATCTAATACTTATTTTATCTTTATGAATGTTTTAGGCAATAGTTGGAAAGGTTGAATAGAGGTACAGTCCACAATCTTAATCTCCTGCATCATACATAGGAACTACATCCTTTTTAGTAGACTTTTAGGATATGCAGTGGAACATATGCACATACATTCTTAATCCCCTCGCTTCAGGGATAATGTACAGAGGAAAGAATTAGTAATTTCAGTTTTGAGTAGAAGGACTGTGTAATTCATGCTAATGAAATGCTATAACCATGAGGGTTGTTCTTGATGTTGTATAGACAAGAGCAATGTCTGCAGTGAAAGCTATGAAATATGACATGACAGACAATGACAATAAAATAAATACCTTTATGTTCCTATGGAAAAGGTTTCCATTGTAGTAACCAGAGGCACACAGTGCTAAGAAGTTTTCACAAGTCTTTGGACACTGCTCACAGAACAGCTCAAGCTTGATATCCCCAACATCAGTGTGCAGCGTGACACTCTGAAAACATTGGGAGCATTAATATGTATTACCCAAAAAACATGGTCAAATTCTTTGCAACTAAAACCCAACAGTAAATAAACTATCCACAGTAATCTCATCTCAACATGAAAGATCACCTTGGGCCTCAAAAATGCATGGCTAACCACCACATAGGGTTGCCACCTTGAGCTCAGAAAAATTAGGAATGCAATATCTCACTCTCCAATATGGAACGAATCCGTATTTTAAGGAACGGGTGGCAATCCTAAAATTTCTCTAGGCTGTCCTGACTGACAGCCATTGCCCATTGGTAGTGGAGGCAGGAGGAAGGGAGGAAGGACGTTACGTTGTGAACTTTACAAGTATTTTAGGATGACCCTTAACAAATACACAATTTTACTGACTGGTTTCGTGATTGACCAAAAAATGCACTTGTTACAAGTTTTTAGGTGGTTATTGAGGTTGATACGTGTAACTGTTTGTTGTTGGTGTTTAGGCTCGGACTGTTACCTCACTCATCAGGGCCGGTGTTACCGTGGCCTGCTTCACAAGTTAAGTTCAGTTGGTGAGATAACAAAATAGCCTTTACTTAAAGTGATGTAGATATGATAGGCCGAGCAGTTTGCCTTAAGTCACTTCAGAGTTCTCTCTCTTTCACTGGAACATAAAATGTACGTGGGGTTTTTGTTCCTTTGTATTTACATCTTAGAGTAAATTACAATTTGTGAGCGGTCGCACTAAAAAGGGAGGGAAGCAACACCCAATACGGAGCACACATCTTTCTCGTCTGCTTCCTCCCCGCCTTCTCTCCTTCCTCCTGGTGCTGCTCGCAGGTTTTATGTACACGCTTGTTCGCCGGAAGTATTCATCTTCCAGTGCTGACTCGCCGGAACTCCCCACCTTCCGGCGCCAACCTTGCTGATTCTACCGTCAGCAATACTCTCTCTCTCACGGCCACAAAACAGCCACATATCATCAAACATCCGGTGGAGTGAGCCTGAGCTGGTGCTTCGACACATACATTCTTACATTAATATGTACAGGGATCTTATATACATACCTCGCGACCCACCAGACCTTTAAAAGTACAGTATGTACCTACCCCTGTTACATTCTCTCAACTGTGTACAACCTAACTTTACATAACCTTCTAACAAGGGGGCTTTGCCCCCCTCGACCCCCCCCCCCTCTGCTAAAGAGACTGTAAGTGAAATTACTTGGTTTCCGTACATAGTAAAAAATCCCTGAATGTATGGAATTTACCTACATTTAGGTAAATGTAAGGAATCTCCCTACATTTAGATTATTTTTCAACCCCCCATAACTCAAAAACTATGTGTTTGTGGCACATTTCATGTTTACTGCCGCATTCCCGCAGTCCCAAAGGCCCCCTAGCCAATTTTTGTTAAGAGGGGTGAGTATGGGCAAACACTAGAATAATACCAAATAGAAACTAACCTAAAGTAAACTACCATGAGCAAACCTAACCTAACTGCTGCACCTCAGATTGCAGCTGCTGCCCCAACTCACCTGGTGGGCTTCCTGTCCCCACAATCCACATGATGAGAAGGGGGTACTAGGGAGCCAGCACTCTGCAGATGCACCAGCTCTCAATATATACCGTAATTACATACACAAAAACAAGTACTAATGAAAGAGCTGGATAGTGCATCATATGCAGTCAACTTGTAATAGCATTTATAAGATTAGATGAAGAGCTATACTAGTCCATTTACCGTAATGATATTCAAAAAGTTTGTCCCCAAGATGATGAGTTAGTGATTTAAATAGAGACAGAGACTGGAGGATGACTAGGGATTCAGGGAGGGAATTCCACAAAGGAATTCCTCTGACACTAAAGGACCTCTTCCTTAGTTCAAGCTGGGTCCTAACATGTGCTATTTGTACAAGTGGCCTCTGGTGGGTAAATCAGGAGTTAGAACAAAAAGGTCTGAAGGGGAGATCGCACATTTATTGTGAAAGATCTGCCAGTACTTGATCATGTCATGATGAAGCAAGCAACCATGTATTGAGAATAAATTTAGTGATTTTAGGCTTTCAAGATAATCTAAATTTTCTAAGCCCCGACTGTACTTTGTCCAACGCCTCTGAACTGACTAATAACTTCAAGTCTCCAACATAGCCTGTGTTCCACACAGCCAAGGAGTATTCCAACAGGGGGCGCACATGAGTAATGAAGAGGGGGATCATAAAGGAAGCATCACGATTAACTGTTGCTTTAAGGATATTCTGCATAACACCTCTGGCTTTGTTGACTATATTAGCACTGTGCTGATGAAACTTCAAAGTGCAATCAACTGTTATTCCTAAATCAACGGCAATGTCTTTTATAGGAAGGGGTATGTTGTCCATGTAATAAAGTCCTGAAAGGCCCAAAACTTCCCAGTCCATCTGACGTCTCTGGAATCTTAATAAAACGCACTTGGAAGAATTCATAGTAAGACCTCAGGATTTAGATGTAGTAAAAAGGGAATTTAAAGCTTGTTGACACTGCATCATATCACTGACTGTATTTGGGCCGGAATCAGTCTTAATGTTGACGTACAATTTAAGGTCATCAGCAAAAATCTTGGTAGGAGCAGTTATGTTGTGTGTGAGGAAATTTACATAGATAAGAAAAAGTAAAAGGCCAAGCACAGAGCCCTGTGGGACTCCGCTACGTACTAATCTTGTATTACTAAACTTATGGTCCACAACAACATTCATTTCCCTGCCAGTTAGAAAGTCTCTAATCCAGTTAAGTAGCTTGCCAGTGATGCCCAACATCCTCAGTTTCATGAGTAATATGTCATGGGAAACAACGTCAAAAGCATTAGAGAAGTCGAACAACACAAGATCCGCGTTAAATCCTTGGTCCAACCACATAGTTATTTCACTGTAAGTTAATATCAACTGATCCTCAGTAGAGCACCCTGGACAGAAACCATATTGATTATCATTCAGCAAATTATTACTGTCCAAATATTCATACATAAATTTGGAAACTATTTGTTCCATGGTTTTACCACAAACAGATGTTAAGGATATAGGTCTATATAGTGAAGGATCATAACATGAGCCTTTCTTGAAAATAGGAATAACATACGACTTTTTCCAGACTGTTGGGAGAATGCCAGTAGTGAATGAAGAGCAAAATATAAGTTTTAATGGATATGCTAACTCAGATCTGCAAGTTTTCAAAAAATGGGAGTGGAGCTCATCGGGACCCATGGAGGAAAAGCTGTCGAGTTTAGAAAGAAAGTCGAGCACATTGTCAGTGTTAATAGCAAGTTCAGGAATATGTCCGCTGAATGTTTGGTGGGGTGCCGGGAACTCTGGGACAGATGTGGAGTATACCGAGGCAAAAGTTGAGGCAAAAAGTTCTGACATGTCCTTGGGATCATGAATCACTTCTCTATCAACTGCCCTGAGGGGGCCAATGCCAGGTTTGCCAACTTTTTTCTTACTTATATAAGAATGAAGTGCTTTAGGATTTTGAGTTAAGCTCTCAATAAGGGATGCCTCATATTCATAGTTTTGTTATTGAAAAATTTCTATATTGATAATTAACTTGTAGAAACTCTTGGAGAATTAGGTTAGTCTCGGCAGAATTTCTATCATAGGTGGTCCGAGCAGTCTTGAACTGACTCCACAAGTCTTTCCTCCTCCAAACATTAGTGTACACATGACTTTGTTGGGCTAGCTTAGGTTAGGTTAAGTGTCAATCCATATGCACCTTGTGGTTAGAGACCATGTATTTTTGGCCTTTTAACTGTAATATGAAGGCTTTGGTATATTGCAATGACAGAGCTAAACTACACATTTACCATATCATCATTAAAAGTCCAGAAATACACCCACCAGTGACCACAACCAACAGCGCGGTGTGGTGCATCAAGTACTTACCATAAACGATTAAGACTAACTAAACTAAACCTAATATATACAGCACAAAGGTGTCATTCACAGTGAGTCGGGTGTAATTCTGTAATAATAGCTGCTCTTTGTAGCGACAATGATGGGAGGCGCCAGTGATTCTCTATCATTACCAAGAAATAGTACTAGGAAGAAGAAGACATGAAAAAGAAGAAAAAGAGGAAGAGGAGGATTGACTGACTGAGGAGATATAGCAGTAATAGGAGAAGGATGAGCCTCGCCACTCACCATTGTAGTCTTGTTGTGTGGCTGGTGAAGATGCCGCTCCCTTACATTATCTTCCTCGATGCAACAATACTCAGAACAGCACCTCCGCCCAGTAGTAGTAGTAGTAGTAGTAGCAGTAGCAGTAACAACACTCAGCACAGCATCTCCGCCTTGTAGTTGTAGTAGCAGTAGTAGTAGTAGCAGTAACAACACTCAGCACAGCATCTCCGCCTTGTAGTTGTAGTAGTAGTAGTAGTAGTAGTAGCAGTAACAACACTCAGCACAGCACCTCCACCTAGTAGTAGTAGTAGTAGTAGTAGTAGTAGTAGTAGTAGCCGCAACAACACTCAGCACAGCAATGACAGCCCCTCCGCCTTGTTTGTGTCTGGGGCTCCGTTGCCAGATTATCGTATTCAGAGCCTCGTATTTACAGGTTTCTGAGCCATAGCTATTGCCAAAAAACACCAATAATTAACCATTTTAGCGATAACTATATATGAAGGCAGTTATTGAGGTCTAGAAGGCAGTTATTGGGGTGAAAATCGACAAACATGAGACAGAGTACGACAATCTGGCAGGTCTGGGGAGGTGGTCCTGGTCTTGGCTAGGAGTCCTTCACCCTAACGATTTTACTCTAACATTCCATCAAAAAGGTATTAAAACAGCTTCCTTTGGGCCATGTAAACCATAAGAAGGTCATATAAATCATGTAAACCCAGCGCTAGTGTTCGCCTTCCCTTCTCTGTTGCCATGAATTCGATTCCAGAGAACTGTAATGGGTGAACACATTTTACGCTACACCGGGTTTAATGCTTGGTAAAAGAATTATTCTCTCCAATAGATCTATTTCTCGTGTATTTTGTATCACTGAAACGTGTGCAACGAAGGGAAGCGAGTCCTCGATTAGAGTGATGGCATTTGATGGGAACCCGCCCTGTTATGTTCTGCTGTTGCTGAGTTTCGCCTGTGTTGGGAACAGGGAGGAGGAGTCGAAGATGTAAAATGAAGGAAGAACTTTTTGGAGCCATGATGTGATTGATAATGGCCCGAGACTCCAAAGGCCTTAAGCCACGGGTATCCCTTTGGTTCGATGGTATCTATAAGTATCCGCCTTCGCGTCTCAGGGGTCCGGATTTGAATTCGGGCTGAATGCTTGATAAAAGATTTATTCTCTCAAATACATCAATTTATCGTGTTTCGTGACACTGAGATGTCGTGTGTAACGGGAAGTGAGTCTCATTGGAGGTCTGCCAGTAACCGCAACTTTTTATAATGATACTTGTGTGGCACATCAAGCGTAATCGTCCTCCCATGACAGCAGGGATGAGAGACGTGGACACTGACCAAGTCTCTGGAAAGGAAATGGAGGAATGCCCAAAGAGAAACGATGAGATAAATTCTAGGAATCATTATATATTAGACAAAGGAAAGTGCAAATGAATAGCAAAGCTTACAAAAGCAGAAGGCATAATAAAGGTAATTAAATTCAAGAAATAGCAATGATCCGGATATATATTTGAGATAGGATAATAAGATAAATGAATAACTGCGGAAAATGACAGGTATAAAGAAACCAAATTAAGGGACTGCTCAGGAAATTACAATGGAATAAATAAGCAGCTATATAAAATGTTAACATCGACGGGAAACGAGAACCATAAGACAGAAACGATGGAAAACGTTTGGGAGATGTTATGTGTCTGTGTGTGTGTGTGTGTGTCTGTGTCGAGACAGCCAGCCGTTCCCCTACGGAAGAGCACAGAGCCCATAGTACCGATCTCTGGGTAGGACTGAGACCACTCACACACAACAAACCGCGACAACGAGGTCACAACTGTGTGTGTGTGTGTGTGTGTGTGTGTGTGTGTGTGTGTGTGTGTGTGTAGATAGATAGAAAGATACCGATAGATACTACTACAAGTAGCTAGCTATTAATGTCCTACAATATGTACCCGCGTCAATAGCTGCGCACTATTGACAAATAAATAAATTAAAATGTGCTATTAGATTAATCAGAACAATTAATAGATGCATTAATACATACATACATAGGCTACATACATACATAGCTATATACATACATACATACATACATAGCCCCTACATACATACATACATTTGCTTACCTAAGTATATACTAAATAAAAATAATAATAATAATAATAATAATAATAATAATAATAATAATAATAATAATAATAATAATAATAATAATAATAATAATAGCATAGTTTCGATTCGTATGACTAAAATAATGTTACAATACTGACGAAGACAATTATATTTTCCCCATGTGGATCAGATTCAGGTGACCAAAGACAGCATCCAGTCAGCACATCTCTTGGTCGCGTCGTCTTCGTCATCGTCGTCGTCAGAGGAGGGTGAGAAGTCCGGCACGATGTCCTTGACGAGGCCGCGTAGCCGGGTGCCAACCACGTCCCTCTGTCGCCTGGCCCTGCGCTCCTCCACGTAACGCTTCCATGCAGACAAGCCGTGGACGAGAAGTTTGCTGAGAGAAGGAAGGAGGTTAAGAGACAGACTAACTGCTCATCTGACAAGTTAATGTGAATAGAATAGACTAAATATATACGGCTGAACGGAGAGCTCTTTATGTAAACTTTGGTCGGTAATCTTAGACGCTTCTACCTCTCATATCCATTTTTTCCAAGGGCCAAGGAGATTAAATGCGTTCTCAGGAGTGTCTTTTCACGTTCACGGCTCAGAGGCTTTGCCAAAGGTCCTCAAACTACCTGTGAAAATGCCCACAACTCCTACGAAAGCCTTGTTAATTGCTATGGTCATATTCGTAAAAGTTACGGCGCCCATCTTTCGTAGACGTTGTGGTCATTTTCATGGGTAGTTTTAGGATCTTCTTTACCCGTTCTCACCCTTGGTAGTGCTGCGAGGCCCTCAGAGACTCCGCCCTCCGCTGCAACACGAGGTCAACGGCCGCCCATCGCCACCCCGACAACGCCTGCCGCAAGAGACGCTTCTGGTGGTGGTGGGTTGCCCGCGCCATCTGCTGCTCCCGCCGCGCCTTCGCCTGGGGAGCGGGGGAGCAAGTTGTTGTTGTTGTTGTTGTTGTTGTTGTTGTTGTTGTTTGTGTGTACTGATCTTGTATAGCATAATAGACTGAATCATAATTCGTTTGTTTCATCCTATAACCTTCACACAACGTTATATTTATAATCTAGAAATGACAGTTCTGTAAGTATTACATTGATAATTCTTTATAAGTATTCAGTATTATGCACATGTACGCCTACAAGTTTATAAGTAAATTTAAGATGACATACGTTAAGCATCCACTCACCTCTTTCCATCGCTCAAAGTACTTCTGCCGGAGATACGCTTCGTAGAACTGCGTAGCGATCTGATCCCTCCACTGAATCTCCTTGCAGCTGTGGATGCGTAGACTGGAGAAGGCTCTGTGCATTACTTTCTGCCTGTAGTGATTCCTGGCCTTGATCCTGTTGGCTCTGCTCATCTCTACAAGTCTCCTGCAGGCCCTGAAGTAGCGACGCAGTAACCATGTCTTCCTAAAATCATCAGCCAGTTTATTATTCTTCGCCTGTCTGGTCTCGCGCGCCCGCCACTGTTCCTCCTTCATGAGCCGTAGCTGGTGCATCTCCCTCATCTCTCTCAGTCTCGCCTCCTGTCTAAATTTAGCTTCCTGGCAACGTCGTTTTTCCTCCTCCGCCTTCTGTTTCGTTTCCTGCAGTCGCTTCATCTTCATCGCCTCATCGATCTCCTTCCGTCTCGTCTTCCGCTGCATGGCCCGGACGAGAATATTGGATAGCGTGTTGTCGTCCTCCTCCCCCCGACCCTCTGTGTAGTTATAGGTGACGAAATCTCGGTCTTTCAACGCATATGTCTTCTTAGGGGTTGTTTGTGGTCCTTTGTCCCTCTGTTTTGCCTTCTGCTGGTGTTGCCTGTCTGCGAAGGCGATGACGTGTGAGGGATGAAGTGGAGTGGCCTCGGTGGTTGGGGTCATAACGTTGCTCCACGGATTTGCCATTTCGTTTGTTTTCTTCTTTTTCTCCTTTTCGATTTATTTTTATTTTTCTCCTTTTTCGATTTTTTTATCTTCTGTCAACAGTTTTTTTTTCTTCGGCAGTAACTAATAACTAAATGAGATTTCTATTTTATTTTCATTACATTTTTTATTCATACTGCTAATATGTTCTTTGACTGACTTCACTGCTTTGTTTAGTCGCTTCATTTATCTTCAGCACTAACTACTATACTAACAAAAATAAGTAATTGCTTTGTATCCTTCGTAAGTACACCATTTTATTTTACTACCCATAATATGTTCTTTGACTCACTTTTTTATGTGTCTTTCTGCTAAGTTCTTATTTCGTTTTTTACAAGTTATTTGCAGTCACTTGTGTTGATAATAACTCTCTCTCTCTCTCTCTCTCTCTCTCTCTCTCTCTCTCTCTCTCTCTCTCTCTCTCTCTCTCTCTCTCTCTCTCTCTCTCTCTCTCTCTCTCTCTCTCTCTCACTAACTTTTTTCCCACTCGAGTCACTATTTTCCATTCATCCCCTCGTTAGTATGAGATTCAAGAAAAAGATGAATGGCTGTTTATTTATAGGTATTACATCTTTACGAGTTGCGACACTTAATCTGGCGTGTCTGATATGTTCTTTGTCTTCTGCACTCCTCCCATGCTTTCTTTTTTTTTTCTTCCTCGACTAATTTTATTTTTTCGCTCACCAGTATTTTCAATTCAATCCCTCACTGTTACGAGAGTCAAGGAGGTGAATGGTATGTGGAAGGTCTGAGCTCTTGCATGGTCTCTTAAAATAAAACAAAGCACTCGACAGCAGGTGACAGACAGGTAGGTACGCACACGACAGCGGCGGCACAGGTAATACAGGCTGGCAGAGAGACGCCTCCAGGGGTCACCATGGCAACCTGCGACATGAAACATTTCGATCGCGTCCACCCCACTGCTTATGAAGCGGCCCACCCTTCGAGAGAGAGGACGTGAAGGTGGAAATGACCGTAATCGGGCCGTCACGCAAACTCTTTCTGTGATTTACCGCATTAGCATTCCTTTCTTTTTTTTTCTTGCCATGCTTACACTTGCCTTCTCATCATTATAGTAATCATCATTATACTGGTCAGCCACGAAAAGCCTTGCCTAGTAATATTGGACAATTGTAATTCTTGTAACTCATTTTTTTTCCTTTCTTGTCATCGTTACCCTTGCATTATCATTATACAAATCATCCATGAAAAGCCTTGCCTTGTAATGTTGGAGGATCGTAACTCTTGCTTATACCCTTGAGTGAACGTTCATGCTACTTCTATGAACGTGATCCCTGGCCACGCCCTGCATCGATTAACACACTTTAAACCTGAGCAGGAAATACATTAACTTCGGTCCCGCTAAATAGACGTAATTATATTTCACGTGACTAGATCGTGATAATATGGCCAATAATGATATCGTTAGGATAATAGTCTTATTATTTAAATCATCCCTCGAAATTGCAGTCTTTCTACATAAATATAAAAATTTAGCGTCACAAAATATTTTAGTTGGTAA
The DNA here is from genome assembly GCF_024679095.1 of Eriocheir sinensis. Taxonomy (NCBI): domain Eukaryota; kingdom Metazoa; phylum Arthropoda; class Malacostraca; order Decapoda; family Varunidae; genus Eriocheir; species Eriocheir sinensis. The sequence continues at coordinate 7,454,881 of NC_066523.1, read as the reverse complement.
GCAAGTAACAATTACATTGCTTTAAACTTACCCAATACTTCACACGAGATATCACTAAATCAATCTCATGTTAAATTCAGGTATATAAAACAAAAAAAAATAAAAATTACAAGGCATACACACAACTAATACCAATCAAACCATACAAAGGCAAGTACATTGGAATTTCAACATTATATACGCGCTTCTTATGATACTACACAACTGCACTCAAAGTTTTCATCATCTGTCAAAATACATGTAATGCAGTATTTAATATCAAACCTATAAAAAAATATAAGCTGGTCATCTCCTCACTAATGTTGTCTACGGCGTCGAGGGTTGAGGAGGCGGGGAGAGGACAAGGAGAAGTGAAGGACGTGAGTCGCCTCCAGACACAGGAGGAGGAGGAAGAGGACGAGGTACAGGAAAATGAGGAAGGTATTAACGGTGTCCCTCTCCACCCTACCTTCACTGCCCCAGCTCACCACCACCGCCACCATTTCCTTCAGGCGCTCACAAGGGTTGTTTCTACATTCAAGTTCCGTTTCTAATAGCAGTTTCGTTTTCTCAAAGTTCCGTTTCTGCACAGTTAGGTTCCACGTTTCCCCAAGGTTCTTTCTGCATGCTATAAATAGGTTCACGTTCCTTCCCCAAGTTCCGTTTCTGCATTTAGGTTCCACGTTTCCCCAAGGTTCTTTCTGCATGCTATAAATAGGTTCACGTTCCTTCCCCAAGTTCCGTTTCTGCATTTAGGTTCCACGTTTCCCCAAGGTTCTTTCTGCATGCTATAAATAGGTTCACGTTCCTTCCCCAAGTTCCGTTTCTGCATTTAGGTTTCACGTTTCCCCAAGGTTCTTTCTGCATGCTATAAATAGGTTCACGTTCCTTCCCCAAGTTCCGTTTCTGCATTTAGGTTCCACGTTTCACTAAAGTTCTTTCTGCATGCTTTAATTAGGTCCATGTTTCTTTTCCAAGTTCCATTTCTGCATGAAGGTTACACGTTTCCCGCAAGGCTCCCTCTGCTTACAAGTTCCACGTTCCTGCATGTACCGTCTCGCCTGCTGCGTTGTGAGTGTGAATCTTCTTTATCTCTACAGTTATTATGAATGAAATCGAGGACGAGGATACGGATTAAGTGATGTGGGTTAAGGAGGATCTAGGTGTTATATTCGTGGGTGGGTTGGGTTGCTGCAATGTATGACTGGCGATGTAGATTGTCACTCCACGACACACTTTTACTCGTAGGCGTGATGAGAAGGCACTATTTTCGTAAGGGTTCGTGATCTTGCCTTTCCGATCAGAGTCGCCACACGCACGTTTGATCGGTAAGGGATGATCACAAGATTGTCCACGATTTTTTTTTTTTTTTTTCGTTTGACTTCGTGATCTTGTCTTTCCGATCAGTGTGACCACCAGGACGTTTAATCGGCAAGGGATGAGCACCAGATTTAAATGTCAGGTCACCAGGTGTTTAGACAAGGATACAGGTGATGGGAGAGGTCTTGGATCCAGCTGTCTATAGGTCACACGTGAAGCCGATGAAGGAAGGGAGATCTGAGAGCAGAGAGAGAGATAAATGGTTTGGTAATGTATCACTCACCACAGAAGCCTAATATGTTAAGCTCATTGAAACGTAACAATACACGTTTTCATTTCCTTTTCGTTCATCTCTTTTCACCTCTTTTTCTCAGCGTATATTCACCCCCATGACTTGACGATAACAGCAACAACAAAGAGGAAAGAACTTGCATATCTAAGACGTTAAACACCATTCTCTTATTATATTTTCGTTCATACCTTCTGAGTTACTTATCCTCCTTGATTGGTAGTCACCGCAGTCACTTAATATCAGTATAGCAACATATCGTGGTTCTTATTTCCATCAAAGGAGGAAGAGATGAGAGACCGTTTAATTAAGGGATCTTGGTGAGGCTAAGCGTCGGTGGTGGGCTTCAAAGACTATGAAATATGAAGGACCTGAAGCAAGATCTCGTAACGTACGGTCCACCAGGAGGGCAAAATGATGGAACGAGAGCAAGAGGGGGAGGTAAGATAGCACGCATTATGGATTTACCAAGAATTATCACACCAGGGAACGAGGGATATGAGAAAATGTATACGCATAATCTGTACACACACACACACACACACACACACACACACACACACACACACACACACAGGGGAGACATAATTGGTGAGAAAATACTGAAAACCCACAAAAAAATACACGAAAAAAATCAGAATGAAATAAGGGAAAACTTCTACCAATGAACAATAAAAAAATAATAAAGAGAATAATAGAAAAAGAGACGCAAAAGAAAACAGATAAACGAAAAAGAAACCCAGAAAAAAATGTGGAAAAAATCTACTAACGAAAAAATACAAAAAACAAAGTGATCACGAGAATAACACAAAAACTAAATCTGCAAAAAGAAAAAAAAAGAAAAAGAAGAAACGAAACCCTCAGAAACGTGAAAAAATCTACTAACGAAAACTATAAATAAATAAAGAAAGAAAGAAAAAAAGAAAAAGTGTTCACCTGTACGACACACCTTCACCGCGATATACCTATCCATACACCTTTCGCAACACCTGGCTCATCCTCACACACCTGTGCCCCCCCCCACCCCCCCCCACCCCCGCCCCCCGCGAGTAAATACCGTGAGGGGCGCGGTGAATACGTTGATTCATTTCTAAGGGACCAATCAAATCACGTGACATAATCAAGCGTGAATGTTATGGGAATATTAAACCAGAATTACGTCTTTTTTTTTCCTCTCTTCATTTCAATCTTCAGTTCAATCGAGCTTCGTTGTGGAATTATACCAGAATCACTTTTTTCTCTTCTCTATTTCATGTTATTTGTCGAGCGTGAATGCTGTGGAAATATAAAACCAGAATTACGGTTTTTTTCTTTTTTTTTTTTTCATGTCATTAATCGAGCCTCGTTGTGGAAATTTAAAAAAAAAACAGAATTACGTCTTTTTTCCTCTTTTTCTTCTTCTTTTCATGTCATTTATTGAGCTTGGACGTGGAAATAAAATAAAATAAAAAAACAAGTTCTTATTTTCCTACTGGTCGGTTTTTTTTCACTCATCAAAATTACATACTCCTATAAAAAAAAGTGGTTAAAGGTATTGTATGTTTAAATATACAACCAGAATCTTACGTTATTTTTTCTCTCCCTCTTTTCATGTCAAGGTTTTTTTCCTCGTAGTTCATCAAAATTTCACACTTCTGTAAAAAAAGGTCAAAGGTACTGAATGGTTAAATTTAAGAGATGAAACTAAGAACAAAGAATATATGAATGTGTGTGAATGTTCTCCTATATTCATGAAGTACACAGACAGGAATTGAGGGTGGTATTTAAGGCGGATCAGCACTTCAGCTCGCCTGTTTGAGAATCTTTTGGAGAAGTTGCTGTGATTTTCAAGGAGTGTTTTGTGATATTCAGTTTTATGTATTTTAGGCGCATCAGCACTTCAATTCGCCTGTTTGAGAAGCCTTTTGTAGAAGTTGCTGGGATTTTCAAGGAGTGTTTTGTGATATTCAGTTTTACACGACTCCTGCGCCATAAACGGAAAAAACAAAACACTCATAAAAGACAGCTAATCTCTGTGGTCTTGGGAAATAGTCGCAGTGGTAGCCTGATACGTTTAAGAATATGGATTTAAGTTTCCTTCCTTCCAGTTCTTCCATGAACTTGTCGCTGCTACAAGAGGGGTGAACCGATGGCATCATGCGCATAATTGCAAGGAATATACATCTGAATAGGATTATGTATGTATGTGAACTCCTAACTGTAGTATGCAAAGATAAGTTTACGCTCGTGTTGTCTTGCTCTCAGTTATTATTTTTCTTATCTATTTTTTCTTTTTGTTTTGTTTTATTATTTTTTACTTTGCTCGTATTCATCACAATGACTTAACAGTAATATCAACACTACAAACCGCTGACCTATCGTTTTGTTTCTGACGGAGAGCTAATCCTCTCTACAACGCATTCTAGACTTACATTTATGAGAACCTATTCCTTACGAGGCGAAAAGCGCCACTATAAAAATTGCCTGCGCCAGGACGGCCTGGGCCGACCACCAGGCTCCTGAAGAAAGCCTACCGGTGCTATTAAATGTAAAAAAAGAAGAGAGAGAGAGAGAGAGAGAGAGAGAGAGAGAGAGAGAGAGAGAGAGAGAGAGAGAGAGAGAGAGAGAGAGAGAGAGAGAGAGAGAGAGAGAGAGAGAGAGAGAGAGAGAGAGAGAGAGAGCTTGGTTGCCTGAAGGAGATACTGACATGCGATTACATTGCCAGCCAATTTTTTTTTTTTTTTTTTTTAATCAAAGCGTTGGGACTCGAAAGGTGTGTGTGTGTGTGTGTGTGTGTGTGTGTGTGTGTGTGTGTGTGTGTGTGTGTGTGCATTTGGATTACGCCACATACCTGCTACAACCTTCCTCCAAACACACACACACACACACACACACACACCATGCACCTGCATTCAAGACAGGTTTCGTCACATATCTCGGGTAGATATGGCTTCCTAGTTATTGTTGTTATTTTTTTTTTCCGCCTAGCATACGCACACTACTTTCTTTATTTTCATCAATCAGAATAAAACCATTTTCGGCATCAGATTAAAAACAGTATTCATTGATTGAAATTTTATCTTATTATATATTTTTTTTCTGTATTTCAAACTTTTTATTTGTCTATGTTATCTTCCTATCTATTTTTGGGTGCACATAGAGACATTGTACACAGACCTAACAGCCTTTATCTCTTGCTGCACTTTAATAGCCATGATATACATATTCACATTGTTAAACGTATATCATCTCAACAATTCCCATCTGTCGGGATTAGCTCTGATCCATTTGTATGTGATCGTAGGACAGCACTATCGACATTTATTAATATTTTCTTTCAAATTCTATGTCACTTCTTTTTTTCCAGGTCATCAATAGGCACATGAGCGATGGTCAGTGAAGATTAATGAAACTGCTCTAATCAGATAAGGTTATCAGTTCCGTTACCTGATAAGCGGGACGGAGCAAGACGGAGTGTGGTGGGCAGAGTCGTAACAGCCTCGAGCTATTCAGCGCGTGCTCGTCCCAGAGGCGACGCGACTCACCTAACTCAGCCTCGTGCGAGTACGGGACCCCGCCTATACATGTAGTCTAACTGTAACCAGAAGAAATGGTCAAATCTTTGTCTTCCTGATTCGAAAAAGTACCACAAAAGAATAATAACTGACAACCTCGAGCTAAACACGCGTACTAGTCTTCAGCTTTAGAAGGAATAATTAGTTATATTCATCCTTTAAAAATTAGCTGGTTTTCACAATCATGACCTGAATCACAGAAATAAGATCCTTCGGCACACGTACTATTAGAGTAAGTAATCCTTCGTGCAAGCAGAGGTAGTTAATAATCTACCAGCCAAGAAAATAATGATTGAAAAATAATATAATCTATTAGAATACATGTAATTGTGCTCGACCCCTTCAGAATATTACTGACGCCTTTATATTACAGTTAAGGGCGGGGTGGCCGAGTGGGTTAGAGCTTCAAACGAGGCGAGACGGTTCGAACCCCAGTGCCGCCGCGTGACGTCAGGAAGGGCATCCGATCTTAAACCCCGAGCCACAACCTTCAAACAGGGAATCCATTTATGAACATGGATTAAAATTGTCAAGACAAAGAAGAATTTGATTAGGGGACGAAACACTCATGAAATGAAACAATATCGAACGATTCTGAAGCATGAGTTCGTAAGAAATTTCGAAGTGGTCATATGGATGGCTGCATGCACTAATCAACCACCGCCAGACTTTAGAGTTCCTGTGTCCTTCAAATCTTCTTGCGGGCTCCGGTTTTAATTAGAGTATCACCCACACGACCCCATGGCATGGCTCTAGATAGTAAAGAGCTATGTGCCTGCCGATGTCTGGTTATCTACTAGTTACCTATTTGTTAAGATGTGACGACCCAGTGAACACTATGACGAACCAGTATACAACGTCTCGACCCGCACTCTGAAGAACCTGAACTTGAGGAAGAAAATAAACCTATTCCAATGGCTCAGTCAAATGATCTCGAAACACGTAAAAAGGAACACGTTTTACTTCCAACAAGATCGATTGGACACAAATAATCCACGTGTGTAGCAGCATGTGGCGATTCTGGTTTGGGGCGCATTTCTTTATTGTTGAACACACACACACACACACACACACACACGTCAATATTATTTTACTCACTTGCCTGTCCAATTTTTAGTCCGGTGGAATGGCAAGAACAAGCTGTCTGCCGCTGCGTCTTGAGTGGCACTAACGCGGCAAGGACAACACAACAACTCGCGTCTGTGCTGCGGGAGGCCGGTAATGAGTTATTTTTTTATGATTGGCGGTGAGCGAGATGGTGAAGGGATGAGGAAGATGTCGACACCCACTCCTCCATGCCTCGCTCCCCGCACTGACACACACACACACACACACACACACATACGTGGCTGCTACGGGCCATTACTGAATCGTTTCATTACATTTTTTTCCTGTTTTCCTACATTTTATTTACTCATAATATCAATAATTTCACCTATGATGAGACACCAACACTTGTCTCTTCCATCCAGGTGAACATTTCGATATCCATGAATATGAAAACAGATGATTATGGTAACGATAGTGTGCCGGTTCTAATATTTGGTGCTCATGTCCTCACTTTCCTAACCCAGTACCGCTCTTTGTACGGATATTGTGACCTTCTTTGTGTGGGTTTTATAATACTAAACAAATAAATTACACACATCACATCCATCCGAAATCAACCCTCTCTTTTGGACTTTCATACTATTTTTTTTTTCTTCTTTACAGGAGCAGTGCATAGAGGACTTCTTTTTATGTTTCGACCCTGAGCTGCTGCTTCTGCCTTCAAAAAAAATGGTGTCTTAAACTTCCATCTCCCCCCCCCCATCAGTGCCTCCTCCAGTGATTAGGAACTTAAGATTGGCAGATCAGAGCCTCGATTAGGTAGACGCTTCGTTGGCCACTGATGCCAACAATAGATAATTCTTCCATAAGGATTGTGTGTTCATCAGATTTGCCGTCTACTGGACTGATAATTTAAAGGGACCGTTGGAAGTTTCTAGTGTTTTTTTTATTTTTTATTCTTGTGGTGATAATAATAATAATAATGATAATAATAATAATAATAATAATAATAATAATAATAATAATAATAATAATAATAATAATAATAATAATAATAATAATAATAATGATAATAATAATAATAATAATAATAATAATAATAATAATAATAATAATAATAATAGTGACGATAATAATAATAATAATAATAATAATAATAACAATAACAATAACAATAACAATAATAATAATAATAATAATAATAATAATAATAATAATGATGATGATGAAGGTGGTAGTAGTAATAGTAGTAGTAATAGTAGTAGTAGTAGTAGTAGTAGTAGTAGTAGTAGTAGTAGTAGTAGTAGTAGTAGTAGTAGTAGTAGTCCCTGCTCTCCCTGCTCAGGTCGGCCATCCTGTCTCAGGGGCGGCAGACACTCTGGCCCAAAAGCCACCAACATCTCCAGTATGGAATATGAGGCCACAGTGGTGGAGAGTGACATTACTTTAGGGAAGGAAAGAGAGCCCTTGACGCAATAGATGATCAGGTGTTATGTATAGATTTAGTGCTAAGTAGTATTAGTGATACGGTTGGACGCCTCAGTCATTAGCGAACAGAGTTGGGGCTAATGACCTCCAAGCTATGGAGCCCTCCATGATTATGTGTCGGGAAAATAAACATGGGTGGAGGTAGTAGTAGAAGTAGTAGTAGTAGTAGTAGTAGTAGTAGTAGTAGTAGTAGTAGTAGTAGTAGTAGTAGTAGTCCATATATCATTATTATTTGTTTTATATATCTTTATTCGACTTCATAGAATATCTTATCACTTTCGTAGGCAATAATGCGTCAGTGACAAAAAGTTCAAAATCTACATCACTATAAGTATACCAATAATCTGCAAGTTCAGCAGTGTAACCATTCTTTGAGAGATTAGAGATCCTTAAATAGGGTATCTAGATCAAATTATTTTCTAAGAAGTGATTACAGCATCCGTGAGATGTGACAGTAAAGATTGAACTATTAGTTCATAACAACGGTGAGTCTCGCCAGGAAGTCTTACGGCGGATTGGCTGGCCCACAGTGTAATTCGACTCGCTCAGCACGAGTATATGGCGTTGTCGATACCTGTGCAGAAGGACAAAGATCCGGATCTTCAGGTTCCTTGTGCTCCCTGTTTAACTCTATGGCTGTGAGACATTGACACTAAATGGGGACTTGGAGAGGCGGATTGATGCCTTTGGTAATAAATGTCTACGCAGAATCATGGGATATCGCTGGAATGACTTTGTGTCAAACCGGCGATTACTCCGTGAGACTGATTCGACATATATTACCTGTATAGTCCGTCAACGCCAACTCCGGCTATACGGGCACGTGGCACGTTACCCAGAAGCTGATCCTGGTCATCGGGTTGTCTCTGTGAGAAACAATCCTGAGTGGAGGAGGCCAAGGGGACGCCCACGGAGTTCGTGCCTTGAGCAAGTCGATAGATCCTGCCGGGAGGTACTCAGGATGGGAATGGGGCCTGCATGGACACTCACCCGGCAGGACATTGATTGATTGATTGATTACCCAATCCACTCTATTTACGTGTGTGTGTGTGTGTGTGTGTGTGTGTGTGTGTGTGTGTGTGTGTGTGTGTGTGTGTGTACTTTTATAAGCATATTACAAGTATACAAGATAGTGGTAGGTTACCTTATCAGAGCTGTGATGTTATGCATACAAACTGATCGCGATTGACTATGGAATCCATGTAATGTTATGTTATGTATGCAATGCAAAGACAGAAAATAAAGCCCAAGTACCACGGGGTGACTTATTACGTCTTTGTAATGGCTCCATCTTGGGTCAGTTTTAGATGTTTCCCTCTTAAGTAAATTCCTCCCCTCTTATTTCACAGTTTCTTAGTCAGTGCCTTCTCATATCTATCTCTCCTGTTCATGATAAAAATAATAAAAAAAATAAGCAATGTATTCTTCTCCCTTGTTGTTTACCTGCAACAATAAACTATCAATCAATCAATCACGATGCGTCCCGTTCGAAACCCTCACCCGACAACCACCACCATCATCATCATCATCATCACCACAAGCTCGGGTAAACATTGTGTCGATTGCGCCCTTATCGCCCTCAAGGTAAACATTGCGGCCTTTTTCACTATTTACTGACTTATTAACGCCCCAGAGTCACTGATCAGAGCCTCAAACCTATTGGAAAGACGCCCGGCCCACTGTCACATATATATTAAGGCTGAACGAGAGGAGAGGAAGTGCGTGTACAGACAGGATGACGAAACTGATAACCAAGCTTTCTACATTTTTTATTAATTTTTCAACATTTTTCCTTTTAATGTCTTGGTATAGGTGTCTTATGGTGTTATGCATTTATTGACATTTATATTCTTATGATGTTAGGTACAGGTGGCTGTATAGTATTATGCATTTCCAGACATTTATCCTTCATCCTTGATATGTATTTTTGAACATTTATCTCCTAATGCCTTAATATTAGTGCCTTTATGCTGTCTGAAGCCAACAAAAAGGTCGACTTTCAATATGTCAAAAGTCTTCGCTTCAGTCTAACTCAAGCTAAACAAGCCTGTATTTCATTCGGTTTATTTCTACCTGGATGATGTACGATAAGCATTCTAGGTGCACAAAGCTTGGGTTGGCCTTCTTTTGCTTGTCTGGAAATATTGAGGTTATGGTAGCCTACTTTGCTGCCAGTGACAACAACAGCCCAGTGAGAAGCATATCACACATATTTATTGTAAGCATTTAACCCCTTCACTCCAGCAACGCCGACGTTGGCGTCTGACGGCATCACCATTAGTCCTCTTCTAAACCTCTTAATCCTCTTCTAAACCTCTCACGAAGAAATGGAAGAGGAATTTAGAGGAGGATTGAGAGATTTAGAAGAGGATCCAGATTAATCCTCTTCCATTTTCTCTTGACCCTTTCCATACTGTGGTGCCGACATCTGCATCACAGATAGAAAGGGTTAAATTTAACAAATCTAACCTAACCTGACCATCATGAAACTCAGCTAGGGTGAGGCGTAACATTCTAGTCTACGAAGCCAATGACAGACCAGTGCCAAGTGACTTTTAATCATGCAGATTGCACTCACCATATTTGTTCCTGTATATTATTTTTACTGTGGACTGCATAGCGCCAAATCATATCTAAAAATACAAATTTGATTGTTACATTATATAGTATTTATATTTTATACTAATATATGCTATCCCTATCATAATATCATGTACAGTATTGACAGGCTCCCAGCAAAACAGACAGCGATGGCTGGGGGAAGACGCAACACATCTCGAGCCCCACCACCAAAACCTGTGCCATTTATGGACCATGAGCTTAAAAGGTCAGCAGACTGTCTTTTCTGTACATTTTTATTTTACATTGCTATATTATTATCATATTTAAAATAAAAAAGGAAATTAATTTTATGCAGTGATTTGTGATTTTTTTCTCTGATTAAAATCATTGGATTTAATCATCTTAATCATGCCAACCCTGCTGGCATGTGAGATTGAATAACAGTGATCTCATGCATATCTATAGAAAGGTGAAAGAATTACTGAGAAAACCAAGAGTAGGAATGAACTGAACATGTGACAAAAACAACAAATGAAACTTTTACCACCATTCATATTGCAAATGCAGCACACTGATCACACATTGCCTTGATTTCACAGAATGGGCCACGCAGAGGACGGACCACCTCTGATGCCCATCACTCCTCCCAAGCACATGACCATCCCAGATATTCCTCGTATATCAGAGATTGGGTTCGAGACAATGATGCTGGTGTTCAGCCTTATGTCTCTAGCACTGCAGTACCTCAACATCTATCGCACAGTTTTTTGGCTTCCTCACTCTCACACAAAATATGCAATGGCTAGTAAAAAATTTCACACAGTAATTTATATAAAAAATAATAGATCTAAATTTTAAAACCTGTGTAATTTTGAGCCATGAAATTTCTGAGATACCTTTTTATGTATTTATTACTTGATTTCCCTTCATAATCTCATTTTTTTGTAAATTATATGTATATATTTTTTTAACTTTCTGAATTTTTTTCCCTCTCCTTTAGAATCTGTACCTGATTGACAGCAGTGTGGTATGGTTCATCGTGATAACACTTACACGGCGATGGGGATGGAGCATTCTCAAGCTGATCATCACCAGGTGTCTCCACCAGTCATTGTGGAAGTCTACTTTATCCGTTGCTCGGTAAGCACCCCTATCTTACATTAGTGTTGACTATATATCACCTTTAGTAGTTATGTTAAAGCCTTCATAAAAGGAATAAATAGAATACACAATCTAATAGACCGTATTGGCTCAGTTCACCTCTTTGCCGCTTCAGGCCCCTCATAATGTGTCTCCGTGGCAATGGCAATGCATCCATTTCGGCCCATTGCCAACTCAGACCAATCACGATTACCGACTCGGCCCACCTGGTGAACCAACTCGAACCATTTTTTAATACCAACTCAGACCATCAGCTCGATTCTTTTGAAATAAGTCATTCTCACATTCCTGAAAATTTCCTGTGGTATGACATTTCTGTTGGTGGCCAACGGCATCTAATATTTGCTACAGAAGAACAACTATCCCTGTTAAGCAAGGCAAACCATTGGTACGCAGATGCAACTTTTAAAATATTCTGCCGCCCCATTACTCAACTTTGTAGTATTCATACATTCGTACAAAGTGACAAGAACTTAAAACAAGTGCCACTTCTTTTTGCATTAATGTCTGGGAAAAGATGTAGAGATTACAAAAAGGTGTTTGCAAATACTAAAGATCTTTTAGGTGGGGAATTGAAAATAAAGCAAATTACTATTGATTTTGAGGCAAGCATTTGGAATGCGATTCCCGATATCCTGCCAGATGTTATAATTCGAGAATGCAGCTTTCATTGGGGGCAGGCAGTGGCGGAAAATTCAAGAAATAGGCCTACAAGTACCTTACACAAATGATGTTGGAACGCATATATATCTCAGAAAAGTCTTGGCATTGCCTTATGTCCCTGCAGAGCATATTGAAGAACTCCTCATAAGATTTTACAGGAAAGCAAACGACTCGCACGCCCTCATAAGTCTTCTAGACTATATAAAAACACCTGGATCCATTCTGACATTTGGCCTCCCAGAGCATGGTGCATATTTGGTAGAAGCATCCATACAAATAAGGATTTGGAAGGTTGGCATAATAGGCTAAATAGGAAGGTGTGCAAAGGACAACTCAGCTTTTACTTGCTCATAAAATTACTCAGTGACGAGGCCAAACTAGTAACTTTGCAAGTGCATGAGTCTCCTCTCAGACGGGAAGGTATGGCGTATGTGTTATACATATCTCTTGTATTGACTAGGGGTTGGACAGGCATGATACGTCCTTCTCCTATGTTGAAATTTTCAACAATAAACTATTCTATTCTCTTCTATTATATTTTTATTACTTTTGGTTTTAGCAACTGACTGCAGCTTACTGTACCATGTAAATAGGCATTGTGCACTTAAAGAGAATAGATTAAATTTCATTAAATATTGTAATTTCTAGCAGGTGTTTCATTGTGTTGAATACGCAATAGGCTGAGTTGGTATGCCATGGTCCGACTTGGTCATGGGCCGAGTTGACCGGCATTCACCTACGTTACCACTACTCTCCTGTTTCATTGCTACCTACTGCAGCACTGTGTGTGAAAGCCACTTATATTAAGACCAGAAGTCAGAATGACCACGTGCTCAAAAATTCATCTAACATCATGTTAAATTATAATTGAATTATATTAAATTAAATTAGAGATGGTAGAAAGCAAAATACAGCCCTGAGCCCAAATATTCAGGAGATGAAATATCTCATGTTGCCGTCTGCCATTCAAAAGGTAAGTATGGGCCCATGTACACTCCCCAGTCAGTTGTTATATTTACCATAAATCAACACAAACCTGAAAACCTACAAGCAACAGTAATTACGTATATATTTTTCATGACCATATTTTGTTTGGGCATTTGACCCAAAACAATACCTTGTATTCTGGAATCTTGAAACAGAAAAAGAACCCAGTTCACTAGGGCCAGTACCTCCTAGACTGTTCAACGAGTAGCTATGTGTGGTGTTGTATGTGCTTAGCCAATATGGTCTATCGTCCCGCCCAGAGTTGTTGCACCATGGATTAACCTAACATAATTTCTTTATGGTTGCTGCTTAAGCTGATGCATCAAAAAAATATTTCATGATATCAAGTGATAAATAACATTGCTTCAATAAAGTTTCATGCCATAAGTAAATGTTAGCTCTATATTGTTATTATTACTTATTCTGAAAAATATAGAATGAGAATGGATAAATACAGAATGGTGAAATATAAGGGAAAGCAGGTTGCATTAGCTTTTATTTCATTTTGTGCACATTCCAATAATAATTTAAACCATGATTTCAATAAAGATAAGGAAGTATCCTTGTCCATGCTCATTGACCTCATATTTAAGGTTAAAATGCACAAACCCTTGATAATAACACACCTTCTCAGAGAGCTTAAGTCCTTGACCTTAAAGTCACTTAAAGCTGGCTTCTGTCTCCCTCAGTCACACTCTTTCTGACATCATTCGCAAAGAGTAGCTCATTATTACATAGCAAATTTGAATTTTGAAAAAAAAAAAGAAGAAGAAAAAGACTTGGGTAGAATCAAGAACGTGGCTCTTGTTCGGGGTCTCATGATGAATTGATAATCTTAAATTGATTCTCACTGAATTGATGTTCTACTGTAATATTTCAGTTTTACAGAAACTTCTTTTTTTCCAGAATATTATTTGTGTGCACCATAGCAGCCCTCTTAGGGTTCTGTCTGTATACAATCAGTGATGCACTCACCTACATAAAAATCCTGGCTTTGGGATATCCGTAAGTTGATAATAATTGTGCAGAAATTTGTCCACCTCAGAATTCATGTGAATTTATCCAATGGTATACATGACTCCATATTGTAAAATTATCTCTGAATTAATTTAGACTTTACTTTCAGACTTGTATTTTATGTGTTTATATTTGATATGGAAATCACCTCCTTCCTTGAAGTGATACCAGTCCCTTTACACTACAAAGAAGAAGGCTCAAAATCCAGACAAGGTACATTGTGAGGTTTCAATAGTTTTTAGAAATAATTACACTGGTTTATATCCTGAGTAAAATTATTTATGACGTCATAATAAAGATTGATTCTTTTTTAATTTTTTTAAACAAAACTGATTACAGTCCGCATGTAAAAACACAAAATTTTGCTTCTTTATAAAATTTAGTAGTGATTAAACACATAGAAATTGAATTTGGCCAATTGATGGCAATCAACAGCATTTGCTTGTGTTCCCAGCTGTACCAAGAGTCATACAGCATGCGTGCCAGAACAGTGCTGAGGCAGTGCGAGGGGAAGTAGAGTTCCTCACTAATGACTGCAACAAGCGCATGGCCCAAGTCATGTATCAGACCATCGTCATCGTGTACTACACAACACTGATTCCTTGCTTTTTTGTCCCAGTAAGTCAGGCAGACTCCTCATGTCACTGTTGCAGGGGTTACAGTATTTCAAAGAGAAACAAAGTGAAACTCTTGGCTGTTGTACTCATTACTTTTAAGCAATAACTTTATATTATAAAAGAAAATTTATTTACTTTTCCTAAGTAGCCAGTTTATATTCTGTAAAATATATTACTAATTGTTGAGCCATTCATTCCACTTTAGCTACTGCTTCAACCAATACTATTATATTTTGTGTACATTTTATCAGCGTATTACATGTCTTTATATTTTTTTGCCTAAGCCCTGATGTCAGGCACTAAAACAACCACATTATTTCAGAGTTCACTTTACTATGATGTGCCGTGGGTCTCCTGTCACATACTGTTTGTCACCACCACCTGCTTCATGTGGCACTTACTGTATTGCTATCCCCCCAGGTCGGTGGCAACTTGTTTCCTATATTGTCGTTTCTATGTTGTATTCTAATATGAACTATTTTCCATCAGGGCTGCATATGAAGACTGCACTTTTCTTGCGACTCACCCTGGCGGGAATTTCAATCAGTTGCATAGAGATATTTTACTTCTAGTGCTCATAGCAATGTTACTTTCCACCACAGAAAGCTCAGTTAGGTGTCATTTTAAAGCTTAGTATTTTTTTTCCCAAAAGCCAAATATGAAAAAAAATCTACAAAGAATACCACAAATTCTTGTTTTCCACTCATTGAGCTTGCCCTTACCCTTCAGAGATGTTGCCTGGGTGAACTTTGGCACTTTTAATGCATTAACAATGCATTCAAGGATATCCTAACAAATTTCCAATAAATAATAAGCAATATGAGTGGAGATATAAACACTTCCTTGGAAAGGGCACACAGGCGTGACTCCTCGTGATGGAAACAAACACAACACTAAAGTCTTTGTTGTCCCACAGCAAGCTCCACCCCCTTATGGGCAAGGTACAACATCAAGCTAAGGATTCAGTCCATCATTCAACATTTGATGACTTAGAGATATATTTTATTTTTAATATTAAAGAAAACTTTTTTGGATGACAAAATTTATCAAATTTCGTCAATCTGACATCTGCACCAAAAAATCCCGTGACGACGATAGTTGTCACCAGAACAGGAAAGGGTTAAAGAGGCATTCATCTACCTTTACCAGTTTGTGCTCCTTAAGGATCATTCAGAATTTTCATTTGTTCCTACTCATGTACTCCATACTCATATACTTCTGCTCCTACATTATCCCTTGCTGGCCCTTTCAAATGTTTCAGCACTGTTCTCAACATTGGACCATCCTCAGCTAACCTTAATCATCTTAAGAACTCATCTGTAAGCAAACAAAATCATTACTAAATATCCTACTTCACACTCATACACTTATTGTAGAACTTGTACTTTAATGATCCTTTATTCATGAATGTTTTACAACTGCACATTGCAGGTACTGTGACATCCTTCACCGCGCATCTCTCCACCTTGGGGGATGGGCCAGGCTTGAGGGACGGTCAGCACATGCCCCATACAACCCCTGGTCCAACTCAGTGTTATGGCCCCAAGGAGCACTAGTGAAGCACAACAGAGAGCTATATCGAGCTGAGGGGATCACCAATGCTGCAGAGCCAGGCAACACAACACATGCCAGACTACATGTATGTATAATCTTTTCCCATCCTTTGCCTCGATTAAAAGAAGTAAGCAGAGCTTTACATTATGGATCACATTAATATAATATATGTTTATATTCTCCATTCCAACATACATTTTATTCATCAGAATATAAGAAACACAGTATGGTAAAACATTAGCTATGTAACCCCTTGCCATTGGAATAGGTGAAGAAAAATAAGTTTACAGTTTTCTAAATTTCCTTCATTTTCTCACCATACTTCCAAAATAAGAATATTTGACTGGATATTCATGTACTTAATTAATTGTTTGTTTTGCTTCTTTACAGGCAATATTTTGTGACCCTTCTCGCCCCGTCTTGGTGTTGGTGTGGATATGTGTGTGTTGTGTGCTCCTCCATCTAGTGTTGCTTGCATCCCTGCATCAGTGGCACCAACTCTTAGCGACTGCTCTTGTTCTCTCAGCCTCATATGCGGCATTATATTATCTTTTGAGAGACTACTTGGTTCTTAGAAAAGTATACCAACAAGAACAGCAACTTCAGGAAAGAGTTGTCAATTAGAAATAGTCATCTGTACATATATCACCCACAGCAACTTCAGGAGAGTTATCAGTCAGAAATAGTTTACTGTACCAACCTAATTTTAAGGACATAAGGCTTGTAATTATGCATTGCATTGATTATAACATGAATCTCAAAATTTCTGTAAGGTATAAAATCCCTCATAGCAAAATAGGAAAAAATGTATTAGATATACATTCATTGAGTGAGTTGGTTATCTTTATTTACGTAAGTCTTTGCTCCATAAAACATGCTCAATGCGAGGTATTTGTATTTATCGTTAATTCTGAAAAACACTTAAGTGAAGTAAGCCAAAGATGTGATTTCTGAGTCATTTTCCTAGCAAAGTTCAAACCCCAGTGTACAGGTCAAGGAATCTTTACCTATAACCTTGTCTTCTCCATCCCCCTCTAAAAATACTCTGTCTAAAATGCTGTCATCTTCTGGTCCCTTAAACACTGATTGAAAAAAACTGAGACAAAGTCTGGCCAGCACAGTAAAGCACCCAGTTCAGATAACAAACCACAATTCCAAAAGTGGTTTATATTGACTCTGGTGCTGATTGATGATGCACAAGTCAGTTTCCCATTGTGTATAGGTGAATTGTTACATGCAACCGGTGAGTTCCTTCTCAAAGTAAGCAGTACTGTTAACCCCTTCACTCCGGCGACGCCGACGGCGTCACCGTATGGAAAGGGTTAGTCCTCTTCTAAACTTCTTAATCTTCTTCCATTTTCTCTGAAGCCTCTTCTAAACCTCTTAAGAGGAAATGGAAGAGGATTTAAAGGAATTCAGAGGAGAATTGAGAGGTTTAGAAGAGAATTAATCCTCTTCCATTTACTTTAGACCCTTTCAATACTGTGACACCGATGTCTGCATCACGGATGGGAAGGGTTAAATAGTATAAAAACATCAGGGATCCATTAGATGGGAAATAACTTTTTGAGTATATGATACATATGCACTGTTTACATGACAAACCATGGTTGTAAATTTATATGTATTTGGAAGGATAACTAGTGGACATGCTAAAAGTGGATAGTGGATAGAGGATTGGTTCTTAAACCAATTTACATACATAGGTCTCTACAGGATTTCATCAAATGCTGGTCTAAATTCTGCTTAAAAGGGAACTTTGACTTGTACTATGTCAGGTAGGTATTTGATTATTTATAATGCTACTACTCATGAATAGATTATACAAGTTATACAAATTAGTTGAGGATCACACAATTTGTTTCTTACCTTAGTCAAACAAAAGGCAAACTTTGTTAGTCATCTATAATAGTATGTTTAGTACCGGTAACTGTTTTGTCTTGTATGTGTTGTAAAAAGTTATTTATTTTATCATTTATGGTTAAAAAGCTGGTGTGTATGAAAATTCACTTGTGTGGATGCAGTGTTTTGTTTTGCTGTGGTTGTAATTCTTGCCATAAGGTATATGTTTGTGTATGTTCGTCTCTGCCATGCATGCTCTTATGCACAGATATTGTACCTAGATAAATCATTACCATAACAACTAGTCATTACACTTTTGGTTCTGTGTTTTCAGCACAATGTGCTTAAATATGAACTTTTATATTTAAGCCTCAAAAGTACTTAAACTTAAGTTTGTTTTAGAGCACATTCTGCCCACCACATGTAAGTAATAGAAGTCTAGGTATGGTGAATACAATACTTTACATTTAAAATTTTGTTAAGCATTTCCAGTAAACTTATATGTATGTTACCTTCAAGAGCTAAGAAAATTTGCCTCTAAAGTTTAACATAATAGCCATTGTCATACGTTGAAAATTTTACGATCTGCCTTTTCTCTATTACTGAATTGCTGACAAAGGCTTAAAAGAACAGTCAGCTGTACAACTCAGATGTATTTTTTGTAATATCATGTTACTGACTCGGTGGAAATAGTATAAAATCTACAATGAAAAAATTATTTTACTGAATTCTATAAAACTGACTGGATATTCATATGCTGGCAAAAATCCCCCAGCATTTTTTTATTATGCTTTATGTTTACTGCCCCTCCATGGAAGAGTGTACAAAGATGAGGGGTATAGTATTGTACACCTATCCATTAGGGGAGACAGAGATTAAGGCTAAATGTTTGCACAGTGTCTCATGTAAGGTGACTATGCTGAACCAATAACTGATGGCTTAAATCATTGTCATCATTCATTTAGCTATCAACCAAGATCACAACTACAAAACTTTCATCTATGCCTAGTCTGTCAGAGGACATGACAAAGTCCAAAGCATAATGAGAACAGTCTATATTGTCTCTTACTTTGCCCAGGATCCATAGTCCATACCTGGCACCTGTGGGTTGGGAGTCATATTATATACAAACCACTACACCAACAATAAGCAGAACAGTAATTCCAAAAATAATAGTATGGTTGGATGTAGGCTTCTGCTAAGCATCCATAGAAATTTCCAAATAACATAATCACTGGTTATGTCTAGAAAGTTATTGATAAAGATTCAATGGTCGGGTTTTTCATAGTTCCTCAGTTTCTTATTGTAATATTTAATTGCATCAACTTAAAAAATAATAATGAGTATTGTCTTTTCCGTAATCTGGTTCATATAAGACATTTAGTGTAAAACTCATTTTTCAGTTTTGAGCAAATCATCTTTTAAAGCAACCTCCATCCTGCACACCCAACGCCAACCGAGTTTGACAGAAAAATCATGAAACTCTTGGCCTACAAATCACCTGCTTTGAGGTCATTTTTCCTTAACTTTAAGCCACCAGATGCCCATAAAAACTGAATACTGACGTAATTGGTTTTGTCACTCCTTTTACATCAAACGCCTCATGTGGAAAGTTCAAACTCTGAAAATGATCTGAATTCTTGTAGTATAACTAGAAGCTTGCAAGTCAGTGGAATCATTAGTTATATACCCCAACTTCACCAAGCCCTGCCCCTTTCTGTCCTACCTCGCTCTTCCTCACCCAGCCCAGACCAGCCCTGCCCTGCCCTAGCCTGCCCTGTTCTGTTACAACTCGCTCAGAAAAATATCGTCATGTCATAATTACCTAGCATGTCAAAAAGTATAATAGTGCTACACATGTAATATTTAATCCTAACATAACCACATCTAAAGGAGAAAACTTGGATAACATTTATATACCCACATAAATATATTAAACAGATAATTCTAAGCAGAAAGATGCAAAAATATATAGTGTAGCAACACATGTGCTGGATATAAAATTAGAAAATGCATAAAACAGTGGGTACTATTGTAGCATTTTAAAGATATTTTATTTTATCATTATCTAAGAGTAAAGAGAGATATCAGCTAGTACTCTCCTAAAGAAAATGGCTCAAGAAGGCAATGCTAAGCTCTTCTGAACTGTAGGAACTGTTTTCCTTTTTGTCTTCCCACATCTTTACCATGATTGCACAACAAGTGTTTAGATCTTTCTCGTGTGAATAATGCAAACCTATAATATTTCCTCTGTGAGAAAATGCAGTAAATGCTGATGATTCAGTTCAATAATATGAACTGTGTAGAGTTGCCAAGAAATTTAAACTACCAATGTGGCAGGGAGATCAAAAGAGCATAGAACAAGTGTGAAATAAATAAAAAATAAAGATATTCCTCATGAATATAATCTGTCCACTTCAGTAAGCAAGGCAGGCACCATTATCTGACACTTCCTGGCACGTGGGGAGATGAGCTGCCAGGATTTTCGGAGTGAGCCCAGTCCCTAAAGCAAAGCAGTGCAAGATAACATATGGCTTTTACGCATGGCTTTCCAGGAGGTTTGAAGGTTAATAGAAAACATATATAACTAATGTAGCTTAAGTCCAATAGGCTCTTATAAGTTACCCCCCTCGAACCCCAGAACCTCGACCTCCCACACACATTTTATGACTATTTTCATCCTTGTTTTGATCTTTACATTCTTCCCTGTGGGTTTCCGGAAGGTTTGAAGATTATTAGAATGCAAATGTAGAATCAGAAGACCATGGTTGCTTCAGTAGGAGACGAGATACCGGGCCGATAATAAATCCTATCTTAGAACTGGTAAGTAGGAGGCGAGGGAGCGTTAACAAAACCAATTTTAACTTAGACAATTCTTACCTGTCTTATCGTGTAGACTGTAGACTAATATTAGTTTGTGATCCAACGCCACTGACGGAACACTCGCCCGATACAACCCCGTCTCACCTATTCAAAGTTCTTCGTGGAATAGGTACTGTAAGGGGTCACGGTCACCACGTGACGAAGACTCCCAGCAACATGGCGAGTTGGCGACCACGGAGCTAAAACAGCCTAAATATTTGTGTTTAGCTCATAACATTGATTTATTGTCCTCTTTACAGTGATGATCCAAGGAGTCTGAGGGTGGCCACGTAATGATCCAAGGAGTCTGTAGTCAAGCTCTATTCCAACAACCATACAAAGAAAACTGGACCGCTATTTGAAGACCACATTGACAAAGAAATTAAACGGGTTCTGTATGAGTTCTGAAAAAAAGGGAAAAACAGCGGACTACAACCACCCATGAGGATACGGGGCTCTGGAGGCCGTGGTCCCACAGCCTAAGTAGCCCCATAAAACACTCCAGAATAAGAAGAAGCAAAGGGGAGGCCGTTGCAAGGCCGTCTCCCCGACCTCCAACTGAACCGGCTTTTTGTTTATCGTTGTTTCGTATGAATTGAGCTTTTGATTATTTTTTTATGCTTTATGAAACAAATATACGTTTGCAAAATAAGAAAACAATCAAGCTGTATTGTATCAACTTTGTGTTTATTGTTCGTATCCCCGCCAGTCTGTTTACGTGTGTTGTGAGGTGCCGCCCTCGTTCACTAGCCCGTATTTTTAAACATATCTGCCCCTCAGTTCGCCTGTTTGTAAAGCCTCTTGTAGAAGTTTCTTGGCTGTTCTGTGACCCTAATGATAGTTTAACACCATTTATGCACACCGAACAGGAAAACACCCGTGAAAATGTATACGGTTAATCTTTTCTGTGGCCATGGATAATAGTCGTAATGGGAGCCCGATACGTTTAAAAATATGGCTCATTGTGGCGAGTTTTCCTTCTGCCACGCGGCGTAGCTAGCTGAGACTGCATGCTGGACTGTATTGCATCTAAGTTTGAGTTTAACATTATCGTGACAGACGTAAATTTGCCGCTTGGGAGGG
Source organism: Eriocheir sinensis (assembly GCF_024679095.1). NCBI lineage: Eukaryota > Metazoa > Arthropoda > Malacostraca > Decapoda > Varunidae > Eriocheir > Eriocheir sinensis. The sequence goes on along the minus strand of NC_066523.1, from coordinate 7,432,853 downwards.
TATGACGTGTGAACAAGCATAGTACTGCCGCCTGTGAAGAGTCACGGCTCATTTATACACGCCTCGTGAGTTCAAATCTTGGATCATTACGTGACCAACCTCAGACTCCTTGGATCATTACGTGGCCAACCTCGGATTCCATTCTTAAGGGGTGAGGAAGAGACGGCCTGTCAGCTCTTCTGCCGGGGCGTGGACAGCAGGTTCCCTGTCCCTGACCCCTCACAGGTAAGTCTGCATCACTGACCGTTACTTGTACACAAGGACGAGGTGGCCTTGAGAACACTTGACAACCACGGGGGGAGTAGATTAGTGACGATAAGTTTACCGTCTCCAAGTCAAGGAGGGTTGATCCCCTTTTCCTCCCCCGATAGGTTACAACTTACAAGTATATATTCACTTATCTGTTATAGTGATTCAAAGGGGGCTCGAGGGGGGTGAAGCCCCCCGTAGAGAATATCATGTCTTAGGGTCATGAGAAGACAGGTCAAAATATATTTATAGCCTCCTTGCTTGGGGAGATGGGGGGCACCGTCATTTAAAATTAAATACTAAATGAATAACTCAGAGTAAATCTGTTCGTCACTCAACCCAAGGCGGCGCGCCATGACTGCCTCTGACGATGACTTTACAATTTACATAGCAGTGAACAACAGTAGGCTTTAAGCAAGCATTAAAATGATCGCCGTTCAATCTCATGTCCCGTACAAATTTTTTCTTTGATGCATAACATAGACCATAGTACATACTATTATATATCTGTTTTTTTAACTTCATTGTAACTTCTCTGTTATCTCTCTCTCTCTCTCTCTCTCTCTCTCTCTCTCTCTCTCTCTCTCTCTCTCTCTCTCTCTCTCTCTCTCTCTCTCTCTCTCTTCAATGTAGCCAAGATCAATATTGTACGATTATAATAATAATAATAATAATAATTCATTATTATTATTATTATTATTATTATTATTATTATTATTATTATTATTATTATTATTATAATTATCTCCTCATTGAATTTTCCACGTGGTTTCTTCGCTGAGCCTGAGACGCTAGGGCTTAAGCTTTCCCACGGAAGCCACTATTAACAGTTGCAGTTGATGTGTTCTGTCTTAATATGTTGGACAGTTTGAATAATGTTTCACTCTTCCTGTCATGACTTTCCTATATTAGTAATCTTTCGTTTTCGCTCAAACGCTGGAGAATATTCCTCCCCTTCCTCCCCTCCCCCTTCACTCCCCCATATCCCTGCAGCTGCACCACTCTTCCTTCCTTCCTTCTTTCCTTCCCACCCCCAACTTCCTCCTCTCTCACATGACGCTGATCTCCTCCTCCCCCTTCCCTGCCCCCTCCCTCTTCCCTCGGAAAGTTGCTTTCCCTTCCCTCCCCCTCCTCTCCTTCCCGTCCTCTACTCCCCTGTCCCCCCTCCCTCCTCCCTTACCTCCCTCCCTCCCTCCCCCAGTCCTTTTTTTGTGTGTGTGTATCTGACAGTTTATTAGTTAGTCAATGGATAGCCAGGATAGTCACTGAATTTTTATATTTTTTTATATTGACTATTGATTACTGCTACCGCAGTACCGCACACCGCGTACCGCACTGGGAAAGGAAAACAATGGGACCGCGCTACTGCAACCGCACTACTCCGGAAAAAAGTACCGCACTACCGTAAACGCACTATTGATTTTTCAGTACCGCGCCCACCTCTGGAAAAATCCCAGGTGGTAGCTATGGATTTGAACCCGCGTCGTCTAGAACGTGGTGCATGCAGGGCCCGCACGCTAACCATTCAGCCACCGCCTCTCCATGCTTTCTGTTGTATGGGTTACTAGCCTACCTTATCATAATCCTTGTGATAATAGGCTACTAACTTTGCGGCGATAGATTAATAGTGATAACAGGTCACGAATTTCGTGGTAATAGATTACTGAGTCAGTGGTAATAGATTATAATAAAGCATCAAAAAGATACTGATTTTGTAGTGATTTACTCAGTGGTGATAGGCTACTCAGATCTTCACAAAATTGTGATGTTACATAATACGTACTATCAAGTGATACTCAAATTTACGCAGATACCTTAACAAAAGTATGTTCCTTACAATGTAGGTCATATTAACACATTTGAGCTTGTGAAAATAATGCAAAAACAAAACGTCAGCAGCGGCAGCAGTCACATTCCCATGAGCCAAGTAACTCCATTTACTAGCCTATTATAGTGTAGTTACTTGGGGTCCACCTCACAGTGAGAGTAAAACAGCGTTAATAACTGTTCATGAATCACAATTCAAAATCCCTAGAAATCATTCATAACTCCTTATTTAATTAGATAAAATAAGTTTACTACGGTGCTGCCACCCAGTAATTTCTCTTGAAATGATGTGTTTCACTCAAAACCAAGTTCTGTGGGTGTATTTCATGTATTTGTGAGCTAGGAGATAGGCGTTCTCCTCCACTGACTCGCCACAAACCGCCTTTGCCTCGATGGCATTTCCGACCCTACTCTTCCTCAAAGGCACTTACGAGGCATGTTTTCAAAGATGGCGCCGTCAAGCCGAGCTTTTGTGTATGCACCTCTCGGTGAACGGCGGTGTGGTAAGGCGCCGTTGCCACGAAAGGTGCCTTTGAATATTTTGAGTATGCGGCCCTTGTTTTATCAGTGCAAGGAAGCAGTTAAAAGTGGCGCCACCTAGATAGCCGATAAAGTTGATACGAACACTTACCACGATAACTTTTTCTTTGTTTGTTAAAGTTTAGAATATATTATCATAGGAGCTGTATGACCACATTTCCCTACCCTCCTCTCATCGTCGTTTTTTAAATAATTTTCTTCTAATATATTATGATCATCCCAGTGTAGTCTACCATGAAAAATAAGTTAATGATTAAATACGGATACGTAGATTCACTTAACAGGGGGGCCCATTATGATTCATGAATGTTGTATATTTTTATGTTTGATTTTAGAAGTACAGTATTATTATTATTATTATTATTTTTTTTTTTTCATGAGCCCTGGTGGTCGGCCCCACCCCGTAATGGCACAGGTACGTGTATTCATAGTGGCGCCATTTTGCATGAAAACTTCACTTTTAAGAATATCCAAATAAATGCTTCTCACAAAATCTTAAGTGTTGTCTGATGCATCTCGCAACCCTCCTCGTACGTTTAACCATGAGCCGCCAATGTAGTACCTACCTGTACGTGAATCGATGTGGAGAACCCGTCACCACATATCTACCTTGTCTTGATCCCTCGTGATCCGTCGTGATTATGTGTGATCCATTCGACCCAGTCCAGTCACCTCATAACTCCCATCATTGGCCTCGAAGGTTGATGACTCGTCTTATATTGCTTGATCATACAGTTGGAGGATAGGGTAGTGAAAAGCAGAGGAGACGCCTTTGATATTTACTGGTATACAATCACAGGCCATATTTAATATTTAATCACAGAATGTTTCTTAATGCCATGTAAAGCCCTTTTCAGTAACCTTAGAGTATGTGGAATAAATAGTACTTAAGAACAGATAAGGAATATATATATAATTCAGATATGGAACGTCATGCAGGAATGGTTGAGGCATAGGAAAATAGGGTTCCGAAAGGAGTTCTATTTTCCTCGGCCTACTGACTTAAAAACTTAATCAGGTGTCCAAATATCGTGAAGGACGTGTAATAATAATAATAATAATGATGAATGGGAATATACATACATATATACACATAATACATAAAAATACAATACAATGTTCGACTTTATAATATTGATAATGATTTCCGTAGCTTAGTATTAACGGGAATTTGAATGTCAATATAATTTGTTTCATCTGAGAGCACACAAGACAGAGAGAAATATAAACAGGTACCATGGATAGAATAAGAAAAAAAAGTTCACGAGAAGTTCAAATGATACGGACGGTTTTTGCTGGCTGGTAAAACTGATCATCACTAGCATGCCAATTAATCAGAATCACATGAACATTGTCTTATATCGCTTCAAGTAGGTACAGACAGAAAGAAATGAATGAGGAATGGAATCGAAAAGCATCAATACCATTAGTTCATGAACGCTACTCGGAGAATGACTGACGAATGATGCACTAGTTGAGATGCGCGTGTAGGGTGCGCTTGGGACTTGGCAAGGTCCATATTCTTAAACGTAGGCTCCCATCACGACTATTTCCCGAGGTCACAAAGAAGATTAACCTGGTCTTCATGGGTGAGTTTCCCGTTCAAGATACTGAAGTCGGGTAAAACTATCTCTAGCACCACAAAACAGTCCATGAAAACCCAAGCAACTTAGATGAGAGGCTTTTGAAACAGGCAAACTGAGGTACCGATACGTTTAAAAATATGGGCCTTGTCATCAGTGTGTTGTCCGTCTACTTCGCCCGCGGCACCTTCTTGGCGAAGCTGCCCACGAAGTTCCCGGCGGGGCTGTAGTTGGCCACCACGTAGATCTTGCCGGACTTGGCTTTGCTGTAGGCCACGCCCATCTCCTTGGTGTCAGCCCACACCACCTGTGTGAAATGACCTGCACACACACACACACACACACACACACACACACGGGATTAGTACTTTTGTTTCACTTTTCTTCGAACAAATATTATTAAATGCCTTATATATGAAAGAAAACTACAGTACTTCTTCAGAATATAATGTTGATCTCTTCCTTATGCTACGGGAAAAGTAATGGAAGAAATTTATACTTCCAAACAACCAAGAAACTCACGAACGAATGCCACAAATTCAATGACCAGTGGCATTCTTCTGTTCTCAATGTAAGACTAGCATTTTGTGAGCAATTTTTTTTTTCATGTTTTGTGTTCAGTCTATAGTCTGTCTCCTTTGCCATATAAAAACAATAATACCATCAATTTACCTATCACGACTAACGACTAAACTGCCGAGAAAGAAGACAATGGCGCCAGGCAGACACTTACCAGCTCTGAGGTCTGAGGGTTCCTTGCCGAACGTAAAGTCCTTCATCTCCTCATACCACGACTTGACCGCCACGTCGCCCTTCACCTTGAATTTGGGGTCGGACGAGTAGGCGCAGTACAGGTTCTCGCCGTACTCGTTGTTCTGGCGGTGCTGCATCATGTCTCTCTTGGCAAGGTTCTTCGCCCACTCCTCAGCCACTTTGTTCAGCTGAGAGGAAAGGAAAGTGGTGTTAAAAGTGAGGGGGAGAGAGGAAGAGGTGTGAACTAGGAGGCAAGAGGTTAGGAGAGGTGGAAGGTGCACGTGTTTCATAGCCATGGCCTGCGCCTTCTCCATAGCCAATTTGTCCAGCTGGAGCGATGTTATTGTGAACAGAGATATATACTCATGGGTGTGAGGGTCGACCACCTCGTTGATAGTCAAGGGCTGTGGATGCTCACTTTCTTGCTCATCTTGAGGGGCTGGACTCCGTGCTTGGCGCGGAAAGTGTTGTGGGCCTTAAGGCAGTCCTCGGCAAAGTCTTCCTCGTCAGAGGAGGACTCACTAGAGGAAGAAGACTTGCGAGCCCTGTTGAAGATTGATGTTTTCCCCGAGGTTGCCGACTTTGGGAACCCACTGGCGAGAGAAAGTCGTGGCTTAGAATGCGTTGTACTCACGATATGAAAAGAACCGCTAATAAAGTAATCACGTAAAGAATAATGAAAAATTGCATAGCAAAATATTTTTAAATTTTCATCTGTTGTCGATGCTTTAGTTCAACGTTACCAAACAAAAAAGTGTCTGACATTCTGACCTTTAAGCAGAAATATTGGTCACAATATATATATATATATATATATATATATATATATATATATATATATATATATATATATATATATATATATATATATAGAGATATATATTTTACATTTACTGCCTTACTTCTTCTTGGTTTCCTCCACTTTTGTCTACAATACAGAAATGAGTCTGCCACCAACTAGAAATGAGAATGACCTCCCGCGACGGCCTCTCCTCCGTCAGTGGAGATTGCCCAGATAAAAGACCTGCTTGTTTCAGCATTAAGGAAATAGCAACACAACCTTTGTTTAGGTTTCTTACCCGACAGGAGGGACCTGGTCGGCAAACTGGCCCATCCAGTTGCCCTGAGGGTCAAAGTTAGCCACCACGAAGACCTTGGTGCCCGCGGCGCTCCTGGCCTTGGCGACCCCCATCTGCTTGGTGTCCTTCCACACCAACTGCGAGAAGTGACCTGATCGCAGAGGGACACAGTGAGGTCCATTAATAAACGTAGAACAAATTAATGTATGAGATACAACAATTCTGACCAATAATTTGTATATCATTAAATAAAAATCTGAAATATCTTCAGTAGGAATCTGTATTCAGCAAAGTGCCAGAAAATGAATGGTAACTAAATAATCCTTCAGTCACTTTGGAAGCCACGTGTCGCTCAGCCGCAGTGTCCGCCTTCCTAGCCCCTTAATAAATGTTTTACTCCTCCATCGGAACAGCTGCAAACACCTTTCTCTGGCGCAGGGAAATAAGACTAAGCTTCGGGGGTGACACACGGAGGCACACTCACCGCTCTTGAGCGTCGTCCCCTTGGGCTCCTGGCCGAATTTGTGGTCCTTGATCTCGGAGTACCACTTGTCTACCACCTCCTTGGGGTCCACCTGCAGAAGGGGGGAAGGAAGGGAGAAGAAACGCTGTTAATCTGCCGCAAATGTGAGTTTTAAATTTATCTGCTACACTTATAGCAATTCCAGTCATTTAGCGTTTTTATTTGCGGAATTATATAGAAGTGAAACATACATATAGTTATCCATACACCACTTACAGGATGAGTGGTTAGCAGGTATATTTTAATTCGTTTAACTAGTTCTTACGTTACCATGGATCTTTGTTTTTACGGCCACTCAACAGGTTTGCCCCAGGGGAATAAATTGAATATAAGGGGAATGAAGGAGAAAAATAATACCCGCCCCATCCTAGAAAACACCAGTATGTCAGTTCAACGCATCAGTCTGTTGGCACTCACGTTGAAGTTGGTGGAGTTAGAGCTGAGGCAGAAGACGTTCTCACCGTACTTGGGGTCAGGGTTGTGGGACATCCTCTCGTCGGCCGCCAGCTTCTTGGCCCATATCTTAGCGTACTTGTTCAGCTACTCGGTGCAATGAGTTGATGAAGGAGGAGAAGAGGAGGAGGAGGACGAGGACGAGAACGAGGTGAGGAGTAGTAGGAGAAGGAAGAGGATGGAGAACCAGGATGCGGAGAGCGTAGCGTTCATAGGAGTAGACCAGCCAGGGTGGCCAAGAGTTTGTCCCAAGAACGCGAAGACACGTGACAGGAACACACAAAGCGGCCACAAGGGATCAGGTTAATGGAGGGAACAGAGAGTGGCGCGCAAAGCAAACACAAGAGGGAATGGTCCGATAGCAGCAAACAGAGACGAATAAAAGAGGAGTTGACCGGGAGTGACACGCAGCATAATTATATACACAAGAAGCGATAGATGAATATGAATGAGCAGTGTTTTTGAGGTGGTCATAAAAAGTTTACATAGACAGAAGTGAACAGTGAAATATAAAAGTTTTGAGAATTCAGAAACAAAACATAGTGAATGATAAAGTAAACATTGACAGAGTAGAAATTTAAGCAAACGCGAACATGAAGCCAAAAGTGAAGAGAAATCGGGAATAAGAAAAAAGTAAGGAGAGAAAAAGGAGAAATAAATATGTTAGTGATTAGTCTGGTCGCCCCTCCACCACATGTACACTACAATTAAACATAACTTGGTAAATGTTAACAGATGTGAGAATACCATAAAAAGTAGACCATTAAGATATCAGAATCAACACCACTTCCAATTAAACCACAAATGACCCACCAATGTTAAAGGGCATTATTGTGTTAAACGCTATGATATGTACAATTTCTCTCTCTCTCTCTCTCTCTCTCTCTCTCTCTCTCTCTCTCTCTCTCTCTCTCTCTCTCTCTCTCTCTCTCTCTCTCTCTCTCGCAAAAGCACTCTGGGCATAAACAAAGTCATTATTTATCCCTTACGTCTATAATTATTTTCAACCCTCCGTGCATTCCCATAAATTAACGCAAAGAAAACGTGTCATTATAAAATAAAAAAAAATCACGGTGGTATAAAGAAGAAAAACACATCAACAACCAGCATATAATTTTCTTGAAGGTGGAGATTGTCGGCTGCAGCTAAATACTTTATGGCCTACGTAAGCTGGAGGGGGACTGTGCCAAAACTTGCATAGAGGAAGTGAAATGTTTAAAGAATTTTCCCGACGGTATAAAAAAAAAACAGCAATCATAATTATAATTTTCTCGTGGGTGAAAATTGCCAGCTGCCGTAAATTAACTACTTTATTGCATTGCCGAGCTGAAGGGAGACACTGCAAAACTTTCACTGGCAAAACATATGGTTCTAAAACTTCACGCCACCTTAATGAAAAGTTCAAGCATATTATCATTTCTTCGTCGGTGAAAAGTGCCAGTCGATGCAAATTACTTTATCGTACACGTGAGGTCAAGGAGACAACCATAAACTTGCATACTGCGGCCTCTGCGAACAACAGGCCACGAGGACGCTAAATGTACCATCATTATGACCTGCCGACGCCTCCACCATGCACCGCCACCCCTTCTGCTCCTTACCCATCCTCCTCCCTCGCCCATGACCGCCCCGAGTGTAGGATATGACGCACCGGGGCCCACAGGTTCCCGAGACGAGGCCAAGGGCGAGGGGAGAAGGAGGGCAGGCAGGCAGGAAGGGAGGCATGCGGGCAGACAGACAGACATAGACAGGCCAGCAGGTAGAGGCACACAGTCCCTCTATTATCTGCCTCCGCTCTACTCGCATCGTTTGGGTCGGCGGAGAGGCCACGCCCCGCCCCCCCTGACTGACGCCTGACAAGCCTGACAAGATGCTAACTCTACTTCAGCCCCCGACGCCATTGTTGACGTACTGCATGCATTATTGACCGACCGACTGACTGAGTGATAGACTGAGTAACTGATTGAGTGCCTGACTGACTGACTGAGAGATCGACTAACCAACTGATTGACTGATTGATTGACTGACCGACTAACTGATTGACTGACTGACAGACTGACTACCTGATTGACTAACTGATTACCTGACCGACTGATTAACTGACTGACTGACTGACTGACCGACTGACTAACTAACTGTTTTACTGACTTAGTGGCTAATTTACTGACTTTCTGTTTGATCGACTAACTTGACTGACTGACTGAGTGATCGTCTGAGTAACTGCTTGACTGACTGATTGACTGACCAACTGACTAACTGATTAACTGACTGACTAACTAATTAACTGACTGACTGATTGACTGGGCGTGCTCACTGTGAAGCGAGCTGCAGCGCTAACGAAGATCATTTTGCAAGACGAGATAATCTGTATGATAATGATTTACAAGGCACGTCTGTATGTCTCAGGTCGTAGCATGAATTATTAATCCCACTTTCTTTTTCGGAGGTCAGTGAAACAATTTAATGTTACAAACAACTCTAAGTGACATTAATTTGAGTTGTAAAAGCACTGCCCTCAATCATGGGTTTGCTCCGTCAGTTCTCTAGGTTAGATAAATTGAGGAGACCATCTTGATAAACGCACTCATTTCTTTTCCACGCACGTTCCTTGGTTAGTTGATATGTACACCATCACCAGTTTTAGAAGAGCTACCAAGAATTATTAAGTGATATCGTATTTAGTTGTTAGGCAGTGTATTCTAGCATTTGCCCGAAGAACCCAATCACTATACATATTGTTCACATTATCACATCGACAAATAAGCTCCTCCCACTTTGCCCTTATGTGCATTCCATCGGCCAATCCACAAGCAAACCACGTTTCTTCTCCAACTCAGGCCGCATGTGATTGGTGGATGCTGGGGAAGGTTGGCTCTCATTGGAGGTTGCTGGGCTGGCGTGGGCGGAGCTTATTATCGGTGTTAAAGTGAATAGAGTATAGTGTGGGTCTCAAAGGGATTCGATAATTAAGTCCACCACCCCCTGCCGAGGCCACAGCGATATTAGTGGTTGTTATACAATCCATGGGTTGTTTTAAGATGAGTATATAGTTGTTACACCGTCTGTTTGTACCGCAACGCACCGCCAGCCACGCACGGGACATCACAACGACGAACTAGGCAACACGAGACAGCTACAACGTAACGCACAACTATTCAGCACTGCATGAACACACGATAGGCCAAAGTAATGTATATTGACTCGAAAATAAGAAATGTAATGTAAGAATTCAGAGGTTTGCATCTACGCTGAGGGCCTACCGAGTTTCGAAAATGCATGTTAAGTAAGAGTTCGATAATTTAGGTCTTCAGAAAGATAGTTCGTCCGTTTTTGTGCTTCTCGTGATGCCTCCTCGTCTGTGTGTGTGTTTCAGCTACCTCTCCCGCCCCGCTCCTTCCCGTCGTTATCACTGTTAAAAGCTTATTAATGGATAGCACCAACTCTAGTACTTTCGTGGTCCTGAGACCCTGCCTTACCATCACTATGGCGAACACCTGTCAGGGAAGGGAAGTACAGGTAAAGCTTGGAGCATACACGGCCACACTATGCCAATTAACTCGAGTAAACATTATGAAATTAGACTACTATCCATATCAGACCCTATGACATACCGTTTTTTCGCAAATAACTTTCAAACGAAGACTCGGATCAGCATGATGCTTTAGCACAGATTGTTTCACACTCTCCGCTAATTTTTGACGCTATTGTGCATTGCCAGATGCGGTTAATTATGGCGTTTACTCTTGACTGTGATGGCAAAACCTGCGTGAGCCACTTACACATTCGAATAGGTGAGGCGTGACGTATTAGTGACGTGTGTCCACCACCTACCTCCACCCCTGGCTTCCCCTACTCCCATCCCTCCCTTTCCCCCCCTCCTACCCTCCTCCTCCCCGGCACTCTCTCCCCCCGCCCTCTTTCTCCCACACCCCCCCCCTCTCTCTCTCTCTCTCTCTCTCTCTCTCTCTCTCTCTCTCTCTCTCTCTCTCTCTCTCTCTCTCTCTCTCTCTCTCTCTCTCTCTCTCTCTCTCTCTCTCTCTCTCTCTCTCTCTCTCTCTCTCTCTCTCTCTCTCTCTCTCTCTCTCTCTCTCTCTCTCTCTCTCTCTCTCTCTCTCTCTCTCTCTCTCTTGGTGTACATGGGATGTGAAGCTATGTATACATATGACTTGTCTATAATGGCGGATAACTCGAAAGTATATGCAAAGTATGGTCTGGTGTTTTATGCACACGACCCTGATTCCTGTTCCAGCGTAACTGGATGTTGCTTAAGTGCTGTATGAGGTTTGTTTGGCAGTTATACACCCATTGAAAGTTATACGAGTATATGACCCTCCTTCCCACAGGTTACGTTGAGCGTATGATGGGATGAAGCACGTAGCTGACGCTTGATCATTTATAGGAAATCGCGTAAGAGACGGAAAGGAACAAGGGTGGAATTGAAGCAGGATTTCATTGCAGAGTAAAAACGTGAAACGAATTTGGAGAAATATATGAAAATTTTATTCTGATATTAGGAAAAGACTGACATACGATATGGGTTCATGTAGATATGTTAAAAAGTCAAAGCAGACAAAAATAGTCAGCGAGTATATGATGGGTGAATTAATAATGCAAATAACTGATCACATAATGTTACTTCAATATTCATCACCATCGACAAACAGGTCATCCTCGTCATCACTGTTGATGCTGATGCAGACGGCATATAATTTCTATTTATCTGCCATTAATTCAAGTCATACGTGTGCATGTATTCATATCTCGTGTACATCGCGAGAGAGAGAGAGAGAGAGAGAGAGAGAGAGAGAGAGAGTATTGGGAGAAAGAGGGCGGGGAGAGAGAGTGCCGGGGAGGAGGAGGAGGGTAGGAGGGGGGGAAAGGGAGGGATGGGAGTAGGGGAAGCCAGGGGTGGAGGTAGGTGGTGGATACACGTCACAAATACGTCACGCCTCACCTGTTCGAATGTGTAAGTGGCTCACGCAGGTTTTGCCATCACAGTCAAGAGTAAACGCCTTAATTAACCGCATCTGGCAATGCACAATAGCGTCAAAAATTAGCGGAGTGTGTGAAACAATCTGTGTCAAAGCCACATGCTGATCCGAGCCTTCGTTTGAAAGATATTTGCGAAAAACGGTAAGTCATAGGGTCTGATATGGATAATTGGGGAAAATATCACAGCTGAGATTAAATTGATGAGAACCCCAAGAGTGACGTTTAGCTTCTCTTATGAACATGATGTGAAAAAAATCATTGAAGGAGTAAAAAATAATGTGGAAATGATTTAAGTTAAAAAAAAAAATAGATACAATGATTTACCAGGAAGTGACAGTGCTTGCAACGTAGAGAAAAAAGATATATATACAAACACAAGTCTCTAAGTAATTTCTATCCATGAAAAAATGAAAGGGTGAAAGTACATGCACTCGGGTGTGTGTGTGTGTGTGTGTGTGTGTGTGTGTGTGTGTGTGTGTGTGTGTGTGTGTGTGTGTGTGTGTGTGTGTTAGCGCTTTGTGTCACAAGGCCAACACACACACACACACACACACACACACACACACACACACACATTAGGCCACTGATCGATGCTCTCGTTTCCACACACGCTTTCACCCCACACACACAGAAGAAAGAAACAGATTAATATCGACAGGTGGATAGATAAGTAAACAAACAAACAAATAAACAAAATGCAGCAACACTCGTCGAATAAAAAACAAGGGGAAGAGAGGCAAAATAGAAAATGCCTTGACGAAAAAGGAAGATAATAATGATGATAATAATAATAACAGTAATAATAATAATAATAATAATAATAATAATAATCTTGGGTCCTGCACAAACTAATGTAGACCAACCCCTCTCGTCTTTAAATTAATGGAGCTACTACAACATAATTAGTTTTTTTCTTTTATTCCTGGTTCGCGTGTTGTGGTGTGCGTGATGCCGTGCGCTAAACCCTTAACCATTCTCTCCTCCCCTCATTTTCTTTTCGTTTCGTCTTTGTTTCTAAGGGTGACTAGGCTTTTTGACGTCATTAAGCCCCCTACCCTCATCCCCCCGTATCTCTCTATCTATCTATTTATCTATCCATATCTTTATTTGTCTGTCTGTCTGTCCCTGTCTGTCATAACCTCCCAACCCCACCCTTCTCTCTCTCTCTCTCTCTCTCTCTCTCTCTCTCTCTCTCTCTCTCTCTCTCTCTCTCTCTCTCTCTCTCTCTCTCTCTCTCTCTCTCTCCCACCCCTCTCTCTCTCCGTATAAACACACAATTCAACACCTCCATAAGCGTCCAAGCTAGCGATAATAAGTACTATTGAAAGCTTACAAAGGCACGCACACCCGCTTATCTCGCACCCACCTGCCGCGGCGCCCGCCCTAAACATGTCACCTGTCGCCCGCCTATCGCTCTCCTGCTAAGTTTGCGTCCCTGCCCCTTCGAAGCCTCTATTATTTAACGTCTTGAGTCTTGACCCAGATATCTAGTAGTAGTTGTACGTCCGCACCTGAGCTACACATACACCTAGCTACCCTTTTTTTGTTTTGTTTTGTTTCGTTATTGATTTGTTTGTTTGTTTGTTGTATTCGTTATTTTGTCTGTTCTTGTATGCCATGATTTCCGTTTTTACTTTCCTTCTCTTCTTCTCTCGCTTCTTATTTTACTTTTCTTTCTCAGTTAATTTTGTCTAGTCTTCTTTCCCTTTGCCATGTCTTTCAGTTCTTCTTCTTCTTCCCCTTCTTCTCCTCCTCCTTCATCCTCTTCTCAGTCACCATCAGGTATACTCAAATTTCCTCTTCACTGCCTTCTTCCCACCTAGTCTGGACCATGGGGTCTGTGTGGTCTGATTTTCCATGTAAATCTATGTAAATCCTTTCTTTCAGTTACCTTCGCCTAGTCCTCGTTCCCTTTGCCATCTCTTTTACTTCTTCTCTTTCTCCTTCTTCTTTTTCTCAATCTCCATCCGGTACTCGAATTCCCTCACCACTGTCCCCTCTTCTTCCCCATCCTCCCTCTTCTTCACCAACACACAACCATCATCATCATCATCCTCTTTCACTACTTCACATCCTTCGTCAATTAGCGTCTCTTCTCTCCTCTTTGATTGCACGCTTTCTCCTCCGTCCTTCCTTCCCTGTCTCACTTCTTATAATTCTTTCTGGTTGTAGCGTTTTTTTTATTTTTTTTATTTTTATTTTTTATTTTTTTGCCCTCCTGTCCTTCCTGTCTTCACGTTTTTGTTTTGTTTTCTTTCTTTCCTACTTATTTGTAACTCTCTCTCTCTCTCTCTCTCTCTCTCTCTCTCTCTCTCTCTCTCTCTCTCTCTCTCTCTCTCTCTCTCTCTCTCTCTCTCTCTCTCTCTCTCTCTCTCTCTCTCTCTCTCTCTCTCTCTCTCTCCTGTCTATCTTTTTATATTTCTTCCCTCTCATTGCTGCCTCCCTTTCCTCTCTGTTCTGCTTGTCTCCCCGTTGTTTTTCTTTCCTTTGGTCCTCTCTCCTGTCTGTCTTTCTATATTTCTTTCCTTTGTAACTTTCTTCTCCTTTGTCTTCCTTTCCTATTTGTCCTTTTTTATTTATTTCTTCATTGTAACGTCCTTCCCTTTGCTCTTATTCCTTCTCAGCCTTCTGTTTCTTTCCTCTCTGGAATCCTCCCTCTCTTTTGCCTTTCTTTTCTTCCTGTCATCCTTTTTATATATCTTCTTTTACTCTATATCGTGACTTTGGAAAGGAAGTATTCGGCTTGAAAAGTAAGGACGGTCAACATTTACTTTCTCTCTCCCTCTTCTCGCTTGCCTCGTCTTGCCTCCCTTCGTTTTTCTCCTCCTTTTCTTACAGTACCGTGACTATGTGCATGGGAGCAGTAAACGGCAAGGGACCACAATAACGACCTTCTACTCTACACTCTCTTCCTCTCTTCTCTCTTCTGCTTTGCCCTTCACTTTAATAATCTTCCTCCTCAGCCTGGCTCGGATAAAAACAACCCCGTGTGCCGTGCATGTAATAATAAAAGTTTCTCCCTCCGTTATCTGTGTGTGTGTGTGTGTGTGTGTGTGTGTGTGTGTGTGTGTGTGTGTGTGTGTAACGAAGCTCTTGACCTTTCTTTGTTAGCGTATCTTTATTACCCTTAACGCTCAGCCCCCTCACTATCTTTCATTTATTGCGAGAGAGCTAAATATTTGACTAGTTTTATTACTGTCCTCCTCATTGCTTCTCTGTTTCGCGTATGTCTTTTTTTTCCCTGTGTAATCACTGTATGGTTTCTCTTCCAGCTCATCCATTCTCGTATGTCTTTTTTTAGTCTATTTCTTTAACCTCTCTCCTCTCTAATATCTTCAATAGTGTTCCCTCTTTCTCTCCTACAGTTACGCGTTTTCGTGCTTTCGTAATTCAGTTTTCCCTTTCTTCTTTAGCTACAGTATTATCAGTAACTCAATCGACTTCGTAATGTTTCTACTTTCCTTTCCTTATTTTTTTTTCTTTCTCCCCTCCTTCCTCACCGAAACCTCTAGCATTATCTTCCTTTCTCCTCGTACTCATCATCATCATTGTCATCATTATCACTTTCATCATCACTATCCTCCTCCTCATCCTTATCATCATCATTCTCATCTTCATCATCTTCATCCTCATCATTGTTATCATTATCACTATCATTATCTTCATATCATTTTATCATCTTAACCTTTCCTCCTTCTCTTCATCATCATCATTATAAACTTTACCCTTCTTTTCCTCCTCATTATTATTACTACCATCATCATCATCATCATCATCATTATCCTCCTCCTCCTCCTCCTCCTCCTCCTCCCCCTCACCTCCTTGCTCAGCTTCAGCTTGGCCACGCCGTGGTTGACGCGGTACTCGTTGACGCTCTTGTGGACGCTCTTGGCGAAGTCCTCCTCGTCGTCGCTCGAGTCGTCGGAGGACTTAGCGCTCTTCAGCTTGTTCAGGAAGCCGCCCTTGCCTGGCTTGGTCTCGGCCTTGTCCTTGGGCCTCTGCGGAAAACAAAGAGAAGTGTCGTGTTAATACTGTGTAGAGAATGACGTGGATAAGAGGTTAAAATGGAAAGACAGTAAAATGAAAGAGAAAAAAAAAACAAGCAGTGAAATAATAAGCGTACTTGTCAAAATAAATTCTAACCAGTAATCAAAAACAAAGACGATTTTACTACGTTGAAGAAAATAATATGAGAAGGAGGTTAAAATGGAAAGACGGTCAAATGAGAGAGAGAAAAAAACCCAGTAGAGAATGAATCGTAGAACTAATAAGCGTACTTGTCAAAATAAATTCTAGCCAATGAGCGTCGTTTTTATCCTGTGACGGAAAATAATACACATAAACACATACATGACCTGTTTCATGATTATATAGGGAGTGTGCTGCAATGGCGGTTGAAAACATGACGGAAAGACGAATAATGGCAAATTTAGACCAACGGATATAAAGAACAGGGTCGTCGTTTTGACCATGTGACGGAAACTGATAAACGTAAACAATCATGATCTGTTTAACGATTTTCTCGGAAGTTTATTGCAATGACGGCCGAAAACAACATGACGAAAGCCCAAATAATGAAAGATTTAGACCAACGGACATAAAGAACAGCTAGGGTCGTTGCTTTGATTATGTGACGAAAAAAAAAAGAGATAAACGTAAACAAAGACTGAAGAATGTTATGATTTTCAGGAAGTGTTGCAATGACGGCTGAAAAACATGACGAGACCCCAAACAATGATACATGTAGACCAAGTGATCGAGAAAAAGGACAAGCTAGTTTTTTTTTTTTTCAGCAATAATAAGTAATAAACGTAAACAGTGTCCCAAGAATGTTATGATTTTCTAGGATGACGAAAGCCCAAATAATGATACATGTAGACCAAGTGATCGAGAAAAAGGACAAGCTAGTTCTTTTTTTCCAGCAATAATAAGCAATAAACGTAAACAATGCCCGAATAATGTTATGATTTTCTATAAAGTGCGTTGTGGTGGCGCCTTAAAACATCACGGAAACACAAATAACGATATATCTACACAAAATAACACAAAGAACAGGATCCTCGTTTTGATTGAGTGACGAAAAATGATAATCGTGAACATGCGTGACTTGTTTTATGATTTTCCAGGAAGTGCGTTGCAATAGCTCCCGAAAACATGACGCAAACACGGGTATTGTTCTTTGTGTTCCCCCTACATATGAATCACCCCTCGAACCATTGCCAGTCACGTGTGTGTACCACCTCAGCATTAATATATCACTCACGCGAGAAACCCGAGGGATGGTGAAACAAGCTAACCGGATGTCACTGTAATCTGATCTTTTTACTTGTAACTTTTCACTCATTACGTATCACAAGTTAAAAAGGATGAGGGACAAGTAAGGATTAGGCGTTTTAAATCTTAGTTCATGCAGAAACGTCTTGATACTGAAAATTCGTTAACACATCGACGTTTTGCGGTTGCCTGCGTTAAATGAAGGGACGGCACACACACACACACACACACACACACACACACACACACACACACACACACACACACACACACACACGCGCGCACACACACAGTACATATCCCCCTCCCCCTCCACCCCCTCACACACACACATCAAAGGTGCAGCGAACGAGGCAGCTGTTAATTAGGATTCGCGTAAGGCTTAATACGTCGAGGAAAGGGCCAACATACCTAATTATACCCGCCGAATACCTGGGCTACCTACGCTGAATACCTATGGCGAGGTGAGTGAGCCGCCGCGTGCAGGTAGAATGGCTAATTGACCGCAACTTACCTGGGGCTTGACGCGTGTGGGGGAAGAGTCGCTGCTGCTGGAGGACGACTTACGACCGCCCCGACTCGTCCTGGCGCCTGTAGTGGACGACAGGAAAATGGTAATGAGCGGAGAACGGAAAAAAAAGGACAGATTTATGGACGGGATGGGCTGGCAGGAGGTTGTGTAGGAGGGCATAAGAAGTGTTGATAATGAAGAGCAAAATGATACAATATATATAAAGTGACAGGAAAATATCGGTATGAACAGAGAAGAAAAGAGAATAGATTTATGGACGGGATGGGCTGACAGGAGGTTGTGTAGGAGAGCATATTAAGTGTTGATAATGAAGAGCAAATTGATACTGAAATATATATAAAGTGACAGGAAAATATCGGTATGAATAGAGAGGAAATAGATTTATGGACGGGACGGGCTGGCAGGAGGTTGTGTAGGAGAGCATATTAAGTGTTGATAATGAAGAGCAAATTGATACTGAAATATATATAAAGTGACAGGAAAATATCAGTATGGATAGAGAGGAAAAGAGAATAGATTTATGGACGGGACGGGCTGGCAGGCAGGAGGTTGTCTAGAGCATAGGAAGTGCATGGTAATTTTGAGTAATAAAAGAATGGTAAAATATATATGAAGTGACAGGGAAAATATCGGTATGAATAGCAAATAACGAAGGAAGTATCAATCAAACTGATAGGTATAAAGATAGATAGATAGACTGATAGTTATATAGATGGAGAGACATACAGAAAATGAGACAATAGAAAGACAGACAGAAAGATAGGTGAACAAGGTAACTAAAGGAAAAAACATAGAACGAAGTGGAGGAGAAAAAGGAAGAAAAGCAGTAAGAAAAAAACATAAAAAGACAGTCGAAACGTAGGCCATTATCCCCCCCCCCCACCCCCCACCCCCTTCCCTTCTCCTAGATATACCACGAAGGAAGGAAAAAGGAAAAAGATAAAAGAAAACGATAAAGAAAGCCAAAAAGAAAACGACGTCGTGCGCTCGGCCATTACCCTCAAGGGCGGACGCCAGACCCTTGGTGCTGAAGGCGCCCCCGTCGAGGGTCTTGGTGGTGGTGCGGGTGGTGGTGGTCACGCTGCCGTCGTCCTCCTCCCTCGTCTCCACCACCATCGTCTCCTCGTACTTCTGCAACAACAAACAAACACACACAGATTAATATACATGCCACATTACCAAACAATCAATCACATACACATACATTAATATAAATACGGTAGTTATATTACATTAACCTACAAACATATACACATATAAACATTGATATACATACGATAGTTAGATCACATTGAACAACAAACACAAACATATACACACATATTAACAAACAAACACATACACACGCACGTTAATATGCATACGGTAGTTAAATCACATAAACCAACAAACACATCTGCATACATACATTAATATATACGATTATTATATCACCCTAACGCTCATAATCACAACCATCCGCTGAAAAGATTATACGAGAAAACAACCTCCTCACGTCCTCTTTTTTTTTTTCTTTTTTTTCATTCTTTTTTTCTTCGGGACGTTTAGGGAACAGGCAAAGATGAAAGGCATTCTAGTGGCGATGAAGAATTAAAAGTGAAATTCAGGAGGTCACTATTCACATACGTCCTCTGTTTGTCTTCGAGATGTTTAGGGAACAGACTAAGAGGCATTCTAGTGGTGCTGTAGAATAAATAGTGTAATGGACTTCGACAGGTCACTAGGTCGCAGCATGAGTAAAAATGATAGCATGCAGACGAGAAGAGTAGCATGTTGGCAGCCCAGGAATTACAGAAGGGGGGACAGAAAGAGAACAAGGTTGCAAGACGAAACTTTTACTTTTACCGTTGCAGAATGGAGTAAATATGTGCAACTGATAACAAAGGACTAAAGTTACATGACGGCAACCCAGGACTTACAGAGGCAAGGTCAGAAAGAGAACTAGGTCGAGAGGTGGGATTAGAACCTTTATCGGGGTGTGATAGACTACACCAACATGAGGCAGAGATAAATAAAAAGCATTGGGAAAGGCCTTTGTCCTTCACCTGACTAAGAACGGTCGATGATAATGATTAATAAATGATAACCACACGCGTCTGTCAGCACTAAATCAGCTAAATCAGCTTCCTCGAGGTTGGGCGTTCTGTATCGTCTCCGCCAGTTCTTCTCCCCCGCGCAGTTGCTATCCATATACAGGGGCCTTGTTCGCCCTCGTATGGAGTATGCATCTCACGTGTGGGGGGGCTCCACTCACACAGCTCTTCTGGACAGAGTGGAGTCCAAGGCTCTTCGTCTCATCAGCTCTCCTCCTCCTACTGATAGCCTTCTACCTCTTAAATTCCGCCGCGATGATGCCTCTCTTTCTATCTTCTATCGATATTTCCACGCTGACTGCTCTTCTGAACTTGCTAACTGCATGCCTCTCCCCCTCCCGCGGCCCCGCTGCACACGACTTTCTACTCATGCTCATCCCTACACTGTCCAAACCCCTTATGCAAGAGTTAACCAGCATCTTCACTCTTTCATCCCTCACGCTGGTAAACTCTGGAACAATCTTCCTTCATCTGTATTTCCTCCTGCCTACGACTTGAACTCTTTCAAGAGGAGGGTATCAGAACACCTCTCCTCCCGAAATTGATCTTTCTTTCGGCCACCTCTATTCTTTTTGGGAGCAGCGAGTAACGGGCTTTTTTTATTATTGTTTTCTTTGTTTGTGCCCTTGAACTGCCTCCTTTGTTGTAAAAAAAAAAACTACATTTTTTTTTCTCTGGTATATATTTTTAAAGTTTTATCAAGCGAAGTCATTGCCAAGTGTCTATAACCGGAGGGTCGATCGAGGGTGGCTGTGCATTATTCAACGTCTCGCTTGGCCATGAGGTGGGTGAGACGCCAGTATTGATCTTAGGCTCATGACGGAGGCGCGAGAAGGGACACGGCAACATCTTCGTGCCGCGCGGAGGAAGGACAGATATATATGATGTAAATATATTTCAATTCAATTCAATGTTTAGTTGCAGAGATAGATACAGAAACTCCTAACACGTTGGGCATGAGGGTGTGATGCTGGTCCTTGCAATAGCCGGTGATATACTCGTACGTGCAGCTCTTCTAATGGGGAGGGGCGGGGGGCTTCGAAGGCAGAGACTGGAGCTCACTGCGAGGTGCGTGTTCTCTTGGTAGCCTTTGCCTCTCGCCTTGAGCTCAGTTGATTTCACAGGGTTCTATGTATGTAACTTTTTTCTCTCTCTTTCTCACTCCTTCCTCAGTCCCTTTTGAATCCTGACATAATATTCATTCTCATCACATAACTTAGCCGTTTTAAATTTGTGGAATAACTCTATGTACGTAGTTTTTATTTATGCCTAGTGTTACGATAAAATTTACACAATACAACCACGTGCATTCAACTAAGATGGTCAGTCGTACCCATGCAATTTTGCCCTCAACATAAAGCGATATGAAAACGGTCGAAAACATCTGACTTATCCAGTTAGCAGCGTCTATTCTCTCTCGCTTTCGCTCATCTTAAATTCTTTTGTTCGCAAGGTGGCCGAGGAGTTTTGGGGTGGTAACTGTGCAAGCAAGCGTCGGGCGCCGGGGACTTGCCTGCGACTTCTTGTGCGTCTGTCCTGGCCGAGTCGTAACTTTTAAGCCGGCGCCGCGGAACTTTGCGCCGCTGCCAGGAGAGAGAAGTTACGGAGCAGATATTACTTTACTTATAATTTCGACCGTGGAGGCAGACGGGTTTTAAGAACGAGTAGCTGTCCTAACGCAGCGACACCGTTTGTGGAAGTTACGGAGCAGATGTTACCCTTGATTACGACCGTCCATTGAGTGTTTTTAAGACGCGGCGACACCATTTGTGGATTCCTATATAATTTACGACTGTGGAAATTGCTTTTGAGTTTAGAAATGCAGTCGTAACTTTTTTTTAAGCCGTGGCCGTTAACTGTGCATCGGTGTCGGGAATAAAAATTAAGTTAAATATTGGATGTGACGACACCCTTTGCGGAGTCCTTCATAATATACGACTGTGGAAATCGCTTTTGAGTTTAGAAATGCAATCGTAACTTTTTTTTTAAGCTTGGGCCGTTGAACTATGCGTCGGTGTCAGGAATCAGAATTGAGTTACATACTGGAAGCGACGACACCGTTTGAGGGAGCCTTTATAATTTACGACTTGGGAAATTGTTTTAATAGCATAGTATAAATGTCGCAACTGTTAAGCTGGTCGGTACGTCGATGTCAGGAATGAAAATTAAGTTACATAATGGACGCGATGACTGTGGATGTTGCTCTTCCAGTCTTGTATAAATGTCGTAACTGCTAAGCTCGTCGTTAAACTGTTCGTCGCTACCAGGAAAGAGAAGTTACATAGAAGGCGGATTCTGTTATCTATATTACCACCCTCGCTGTAAAAGGTTTTATTAATTAACGTGACAGTGTTGGTGGAAGTCGTTTAAAATTGCGACCGTGGCATTTTTTTTTTATTATTATTTACGGTAAGAGGAGCCAGCAGACTAATTAAGAGCTAAACGAGAGAGAGAGAGAGAGAGAATTGAATGTGGAAAGATTGAGGGTAAGGGAGAAATGAGACACAGTGGATTGGAATGATTCGAAGGTGGTTTAGAACGTGAAGGGGAAATGGACCCTGTACCATGCTGCTATACAGAGAAAGGAGAAAAAAAACTCTAGGAAAATGGTGACAAAATCGTAGAGAAGCTGGTGGATTTTATTTTTTCATCTTTATAATACCTTAGAATTATTATTTTTTTTTTTTATGAGTTGGAGCGAAGTGTTGGTGTTGGTGAAATCAATATCATAGTAATCAAGAGCATGAACAGATGGAATAAAAAAATAAACAGACATTATATAGCGCTGAAAACCTAAGGAAAGAATAGTAATGTAAACTTGTAATACTGCTTTATAGTTTCTGAGGGTTATTAACGATATGTGTAGGTACTTATAGGAAGAAGACAAAAAAGCGCATCACAAGGCTATTGATGTTAAGACTGAAATGATATAGCGCTGAAAACCTAAGGAAAGAATACAGTAATGTAGACTTGTAATACTGCTATATAGGCTCTGAGGGTTATTAACGATATGTGTAGGTAGTTATAGGAAGAAAAAAAAAAGCGCATCATAAGGCTATTGATGTTAAGACTGAAATGATATAGCGCTGAAAACCTAAGGAAAGAATAATATAATGTAAACTTGTAATACTACTTTATAGTTTCTGAGGATGATTAACGATAGGTGTTGGTAGTTATAGGGAGAAAAAAATACGCATCACAAGGTTATTGATGTTAAGATTGAAATGATGTAGCGCAGAAAACCTAAGGAAAGAATATTAATGTAAACTTGTAATACTGCTTTATAGTCTCTGAGGGTGATTAACGATATGTGTAAGTAATCATAGGAAGAAAAAAAAAACGCATTACAAGGCTATTGATGTTAAGATTGAAATGACGCACAGGAGCACTGGGATCTGACGGCTAATCGACGATACATTAATAAAAGAACTAAACATAGGAAACTGACAAAAGGTGGTCAGCAAACATTAGAATGACTGTACGGTTACTTCTACTTGCCGCCGCGAACACAGATCACGAGCGAGCACTTAAGAATGTACATCGATCAGTCAAGCTCTTACGGGTATTTCCCAAACGCACGCGCGGAAACGATCAATCAGCCGATGAAGGACTTGGTGACAGTACTGATTAGGCGGTGACGAGATCGAGGAGGAGGAGGAGGAGGAAGAGAGGTGGTGACATATTGCTGATTACGCGATGACGTGGTGGAAGAGGAGCGAGAGTGGTAGAAGGAGGAGGAAGAAGAAGAACGAGAACAAGACCAAGAAAAAGAAGAGGAAAAAGAACAAGAACAAGAAGAACAAGGAGAAGAGGATGAACCAGAACAAGAAGGAAATGAAGAAGTAGAAGAAGAACAAGAACAAAACCAAAAATGATAACAAAAGGAAGAAAAAGAAGAAGTAGAAGAAGAAGAAGAAGAAGAAGAAGAAGAAGAAGAGGAGGAGGAGGAAGAATGGTGACAACAGCAATTGGTTACGTCATCCTCTGAGTAACCTAATTAATCCCGCCCACACGGTTCACCCTCACTGCCCTTCTTGCCTGGCGCTGTAATAAGCCTTCGTGCCTATCATATTATTCCTTGTTTTCTGCCTTCCTTACTTTCTCTTGCTTGCTCTTTTATTTTACCGTTTATTTTGTTTTTAATTCCTTCCCGCCTCCTCTTTTTTTTTTCTTACTTTTAATCTTCCTTCCCTTCCTTCTATATTTCTCCCTGCATACTTTAATTACCTCTTTCTTTCCTTCCTTGCCCGATGATCTATGTTTATATAATGATGCCATATTAATCAAAATGAACCTATCTACGACTCATTATTATTATTATGTGACTAGAGGTAAATCTTTTAAATGTTACCTTCCTTTCCTCCTTCTCTCCTTCCTTCCTTTATTTTTTTCCTTTCTTCCTTCATTTCTTTTCTCCCTCCCTCCCTCCTTCCTTTCTTCCTTCCTGCCTTCCATCATTCCTTTCTTACTCACTCATTTCCTTCCTTACTTCCATCCCTCCTTCCTTCCTTCCTTCCTTATTTTCTTCCTTCTTAAGCGCATACGCCGTGGATTCTTTTTTTCTTTTTCAGTCATTCAAAGGTCACGCATTCCACACTTTGATAAGACTAATAGTGGGGATCTTAGTCGTAATCTCTCTCTCTCTCTCTCTCTCTCTCTCTCTCATCCCTTTATTCTCCGTCCCTTCCTTTTCACGTTTTCTTTATTTTCTTTTTCTTTTCCCACGCCGCCTATATTACTCCTTTCTCCCTTAACACATTGTCCTCCATTCTTCATTTCCTTCTCTTCATTTCTTCCTAAACCCACTAAGCCTTCATTTTTAAGCGCTCCATTCTTCGCTTCCCTCTCTTCCTTTCTCTTTAAGCTCACCACGCCTTCCTTCCTTAACTCATTGTACTCCTCTTTCATTCTGCACTTCCTTCTCTTCCTTTATCTCTAATCCCAACATCCCTTCCTTCCTTCCTCAGAACATTGTATACTCCTCCATTCTCCATTTTCCCTATCGTCCTTTCTCTTAGCCCACCACGCCTTCCTTCCTTGACTTCTTTTACCTCATTCTCCAGTTCCTTCTTTTCCTTTCTCTCTAAGCCCATTCCTTCCTTCTATCACATGCAGTGCACTCCATATTCTCCATTTCCCTCGCTTCCTTTTATTTTAGCCCACCACGCCTTCCTTCCTGAACGCATCTTACCCCCAACAACTCCCTCTCAAACCGTTTATGCGTCCTAACAGTGCACTCGAGAAAGTACGCAATGTGGCTGCTCTCTTCCTTTCTTCCAACCCTCCCTCTCCCTCTGCCCTAAAACTCCTCTCCTATTTAACTAACGCTTTTCTGGCATTTCCATGGAGCTGCTGCCGTCGTGACCACTGATTCTAAACGCTGGCTTGACCTGACCCGTAACTTAACTGCTGCAGGGTCCTAACAAGGTTCTCCTGACACGAAATCTGCCCATTGTGTTTCCTTTTTTACGGTTCAAGGTCGTGGGTGTTTTCTGTGTAGAGCTGCGCGTGTGTGTTGGGGTACGAACCTATTGTATCTTGCAGGGGTTTGTGTGTGTGTGTGTGTGTGTGTGTGTGTGTGTGTGTGTGTGTGTGTGTGTGTGTGTGTGTGTGTGTGTTATTCAGCTTCTTTAGTCTTAGTTTTCTGTGTGTTTATACGTGCAGTTGCGTGACGTCTGAGGATCTATTGAATTTTATGGTCGTCCTTATCCCTCGCTTTTTACGTGTTCGTGTTTTCTGTGGATCTCCTTTTTGTGTTGTCGGTGAGATACTGTTTTGGACTGTGATCATCTTGTGGTTTAGATCTGAGTCATGGCTTTGGTGCTGATGTGAGATTGCTTTCCCCCTCGCTCTCTTCCACCCTCTGTTTTTGTGTCGCTATTCCCTCCTCCTTTTCGTCTTGGTTCTTATAGAGGTGACTTTGGATTTTGGTCTTGTGTATATTATCCTGGTTGATGATTTAGATATTGATATGGAGCTTATTCTTCCTTTCTTTTATTCTTTTATTTTCGTGTTGGTGTTTTCAATCTTTCATCTTGGTTCTGAAGGATGATTTGAGGGGATTGGATCTTGTGTTTAAGATTTGAATGATTTAATTTTTCGGGGCGAACTGACTGCTGTTAAAACAACCGCATTGCGTTCTTTTTACAGTCTGTTCTATTGATTAAGACTCATAAAAGCTTTGAGGGTGAGGGAATTTTGTGGGTAAAATATGACATGAAAAGTGTAAGTGTGGAGGGGATAGAAAACGAGGATCACAAGGAAGAGAAAGGAAGAAAATTATTTGTTTGCTCGTGTCTGATTTTCACCTAATTATTTATTTACCCATTTATTCACTGATCAGTTTATTTATTTACTTGTTTTATATATTACTGCATCCACACATTCATTACTATCAGGAGCAGGTCGTTACAGCTTGACGCACTCCCAAGGGGCCGTGTGGACGCGAGTGATTATTGCGTTTATACATAACTGATTATAGTTAATAATTAAGAGGGATGAAGAAATATGGTGGTGCAGCAATTTGTGTTTTGATGCAGGTAGTTGTGAAGGCTTTAATTACCCACTTGCCCTCTTTACGCAATCAAGTTTAAACGTAGATTTTAGGAAAGAACTGGAAAATTGTTATGATTATTCTGTGTTGTTCATGATAGTTCTCAGTAATAGTTTTTAGGAGAGAACATAAAAAAAAATATTATGATTACTCTTGTTTGCGATAGTTCCGCATCACAAATCTATTTACAAACAAACGATCGTAATATTGATGCTATAGTTTACCTGGCTAGTTAAAAAGATACTGAATTTGATAACATGTGGTAGTATAATAATAAGGATAATAATAATAATAAGAGGAAGCAGAAGAAAAAGAAGAAGAAGAAGTAATAATAGAAGATGAAGAAGAAGAAAGAAGAAGTAGTAGAAAAAGAAGAAAAGAGAAAGAAAAACAAGTAGTAGAAGAAATAATAATAAGAATAATAAGAAGAAGAATAAGAAGAAGACGAAGAAGAAGAAGAAGAGATGAAGAAGAAGAAAAGCAGGAGAAAAATAAAATAAAATAAAATAAAAAGAACAACAACGATAAAGAAAAGGAAGTAAACAACAACAACACCGCCTTACCTTTCCATCCTTGGTGTAGGTGCGAACAGTGGTCTCGGTCTTGGTCTTGGCCATCCTGTCGGCGCAGCACGGGAAGAGAGAGAGGAAAGCACGTGAGCACATTTTGCAGAGTGAACACTTAATTCGAGAAGGGAAGATGTGGAAGTAATAACTCTTTAACCTTAACGTGTAACTCAGCTTCTGTCTACTAGTGGTGTGTGCGTGTATGTGTGTGTGTGTGTGTGTGTGTGTGTGTGTGTGTGTGTGTGTGTGTGTGTGGGTGTAACTTTATCTTACTGCACCGGGGACTTTTTCTTTTCCTTATCTGATTATTATATACCACTCACTAAGCATCAATTTCCTACAGTAGATGTTGGTGACGCTATACAATCATCAGGACACCTCTCCTCCCGAAAGTGACCTCTCTTTCGGCCACCTCTTTTGATTCTTTTTTTAGGAGCAGCGAGTAGCGGTTTTTTTATTTTATTATTGTTTCCTTTTTTTGTGCCCTTGAGCTGTCTCCTTTGTTGTAAAAAAAAAATACTATGATTCTCCCCACTTTACTTTTTCGTACACTATTTTGTTTTCTGCTCTCTACATCAATATCAATAACAGTCTTTTTCTTAGTGTGTTGTGTCAGCAGTGAATATTACTCAATGGATGTATTTTCTTAACTATTGCCCTTGTTTTCCCACCGCTCGTGTTCTCCTGCACTAAACTAGAGGAGGTTAACAGGTGAAAGATGCAGGGCGCCACAAGTATCACTCTAAATCTCTGCCACTCAGCACTTGTTTCCTGCTTCCCGCAATAGCTAATGTGTGTGTCTGTGAGGGTGTGAGTGTGAAGTGGAGGCGAATGTTGAGAGTGAAGCAGCGTGAGGCAGCCCCGACACGTTCACTAATACCCTCCACCCTTGCCTGGTCATGCTGCTTTGGCTTACAGGCGATGACCGATACAAGGCTGATGAAAGGCCTCAGGTATGTGTTGCTACATCTTCCTCAACCGTGTTTTGCTCGTCCAAGAACCCCCAAACACATGATGGTGGATCCTGACTTTGTTTAATAGAATGTTGTTAATAGGATGTTGTGTATGGATAGAGAGCTGAGAAATGATCCCAAGTTTGTGCTGTTCATCTACCCTAACCGTGTTTTGTATATATGAGAAAAGGCAAGCTTGTGGTGGAGCCAGGGCCGGAGTTAAGGATGGGCGACAGGGATTATAGCCACTGAGCCCCACACAATAAGGGTCCACATACATATACAGTGAATTCAGATCTTTTTTACTTTTTGCTTGTTAGGAGCTTCTTCAAAATGCTAAACCTCAGGAACCCCAAAACTCTTAATCCAGCCCTGGTAGTAACTCACTCGCATTTGGTAACGGCATGCTGTTTATTAACGGGAAGAAAACACCTGGAAGAGATCGTGTTAATGCAGCACCAGTTACCACCAAGCACTTTACGAGGCATGTTAAAATGAAGCGGCTTACTGTACTGAGTTAGTCATTCCACCATGTTAGTGTTTTCAAGTTTTCCCGGGCACTGCAAGGTGAGAGACGGAGGGGGGGGTGGGGGCAGCGCTGGGTTACTGCAACACAAACACAAACATCACACACGCACGCGAGCCTCACCTAGCCGACGCCCCCGCACCCTTAGCATTGGCATTCTTGGGTTTGGGAGTCCTTTGCGTTTCCTTCACATTGTGTTTGGCCCAGTTAAGTCGGAACGATCCTCCAGTCTGTGGGGAGGAGTGCCGCGACCACTGTATCCTCGTCTTGCCGTCATTCTTCTTGCTAAACGTGGAGGGGATTATGTCGAAGAAAGGCAAGTGTGTGGGGTTACCGCCCTGCTTGTCTGTGAACGTAATCTCGTGCTCGCCTGGTGCATGGTCCTCGCATTGGTAGTGGTAGTGAATGTGATAGTGGGTTTGTTGGTCCGCAGAGTTTCGCAGTTTTTTCCCGCCGCCGCCGCCGCCGCTACCCGCTCCCCCACGTGGGGTTTTCGAGACCATCTTGCTGAGGGCCTGGGCGGAGCTGCGAGGGCCGGCCACCACGGAGGTCATAGTGTTTGGGGTGCTGACGGACGGGTGGACGGAGGAATGAATGTCAAGCTAATGGAGTCTCGTGTCACATTCCATTCTCACGTTCCCATGAGCGTCCACGAGGCCCTCATGGTGGCCGTCATCACCAAACACTGAAGCTCCTGAATGTGTGAGGGAATATGGAGCAGGCGGTGGGGGGCGGCATGGGCGGCGTGCAGGTGTGAGCGGGCGGCACGTGCGGGCGCCTGAGGGAGGAGAGCACCGCGGTAGTGTTGCCTGGAGCACCTTCCAAGCCGAACTACCGCCGCCTTCGTCAGCCGGCCTCGGCACCGCTGCCTGCTGATCAATACCATCCCATAAGTCTCCCTGTTGCTCGTCACTCGCGGCCTCGAACTACTAAAAAAATGTAGTGTAAGGTCCCCTCGAGGTCGTGGTCAGTAGGTCAAACGCCATGGACCCAATGTCAAACCCGCATAACAGAGGAACCTTTACATAAATAAGCGCAGCAGCAACGGATGGGCAGGACAGAACATTGCGAAAATAAAACAACTAATCCCTTCCCAGCAAAGAGTGCATGACAGCCAGCTAGACAGAAGCAAGTCAATGGCTGTTAGGGATGGCAACGACGCATGAACGTATAGACAGCAAAGACAATTAACCGAGAGTACCGTCTGGTCGGCCCTTCAAGTCCCTGCTGCATTTGGTCGCGGTGAGGCATGATGGTTACCCGCGGGATGCTGGGCGAGGTAGTGACGCTGGTTGTGAGGTAGTTGAAGGTCGGGGCTGGATGGAGGGCTGCTGGAGGCGCTTCCCGGCCGCTCCGCTCTGCTCTCGCTATCCACACTGCAGCTTGGACTGAGGGAAACAGCTGGAAAACCCCTCTGTTCCCCTCTGCGCAATGCACCACCCCTCAACCACGTTAAAAACGCTATAAAAATCACTCCTTAAGCCTCCAGTACCTTTAAAATCCTCCATTAAACTCCATAAGACTCGATATATTGCGTTACACCACCAAATCAAGGAATATCACGTGAACTGCTATCTCGTACCAGGTGTTCGGACTGGAAACACGTGAAACCGGTACCTTTAAATATCCCTCTGGGCGCTGAACTTTAACATGACAGATGCCGTAGAGGGTTTTTGCGACCCCTTCTCGAGGACGCCGCCGGCCAAGACATCTTAAGGGGAGTGAAAGTGGGAAAGGGGAAAAAAATATGAATGCATGGTGAGCGGAGTCGAGGGAAACGGAGGATTGGAAACTGCCTGCGGGGGGAGCTGCGCGAGACGAGGCTGTCTTGGTCTTCGCCACACCTGCATTTCGAATTCAAAAGGTGCCTCGCATTCTTCCTCTTGACCACACCTAGACCAAATTAGGCAGATGAAAGGTAAATATAGAAGCTCTCTCTATTTTCTAACATAAAACAGGGTATTACTATGTTTATAACAGCCCATAGACTCGTATAAGCAATAATAAGGTTGTCTCTTTCTTTTTATAACTAGATCGATACCAAATAACATATATGCTGTCAAAAATGTGTGGAGTTGAATATATTTCCTCACATAATGCAGTACATCACCATGACCTCCGCAACCTATTCACGTAAAGCTAAAACACTATCCCATCAAACTATAGATTTCGACAACACATTTTTATATACGAGTTATCCTCTTAAATACCTTCAGTCAATACAAGCATAAATATTTCCAAGTTTTACTCTTATCCATCCTCCTATCCACCATTATCGTGCTGGTGTTACTCGATATGATGTAAAGGAAATCGAAGCCGTCATGCATATGTTAGCGAAGTCACGAGCGGCGGGACTCTGCAGAAACCTCGCGCGCTGAAACAGGCGAGTCCCTCCTGAAACATTCTGGCTCAAGGTCGTGAAGGCAGCGAGGATGGTCCCGTGGCGAAGGAAGAGGGTCAATGCCACGCCGAGAGAGAGAGAGAGAGAGAGAGAGAGAGAGAGAATCCTCATCAATAAGGAGTAAGAAGCTGTTGCCGCGTGTTCCTGGACTTGCATTATGATAAAAGAGGAAAAGCAAAAACTCGATACGGTCTTGTGAGGACAATAAATGGAGAGAGAGAGAGAGAGAGAGAGAGAGAGAGAGAGAGAGAGAGAGAGAGAGAGAGAGAGAGAGAGAGAACACGCATCCACTACGTCAAAAAGTAAAACCAAAATGAGGGCGGAACACAATTTGCATAAACTAAGGAGAGGCAGAGGAGGAAGGGGGGCAGGAGGAGGGGAGGGGCAAGCTAAGGGGCGGGAGGGAAGGGAGGAGGAAGGAGGACGTGATGCTGGGCAGGAATCGTCTCTCTCGGTATGTGTGTGTGTCTGGCGTGTCTTATAACATTGACATGCAGGAGTTGGGCACGGTGGGCGATGAAGCGAAGCGAGTCGGAGCCTTTGTCATGGTCATGCTTGTATTTCCTATTGTTGTGCGTGCGTGCTTGTTTTGGGCAGCTCGTAGAATGTCTAAGTGTGAAGTTATGCAAGCGTGTAACCTGATACCAAATGCAAGAAATGGAGTTATGGCTTACTGAAAGGGTTAGTGATGTTGAGCGGAGGACATGTGCAGAATCCTTGGCTCCTTCAAAGAGTGAGGAGGAATAGGATGTAAGAAGGATATGAGGGTAAAGCCAGGTATATTTCCTCGATGTTAAATAGGCATGCGCAGAAGTGACATAGCTGTTGTCTGCGCAGGTTAGTGTCAGTCAGGCAGCCAGTCAGTCAACCAATCCCGGAGCGTGTGTTAACAGGCACTTCCTCGGTCACAAAAGCATGCGCCGAGGAGTCACTCTTCACATGCGCGGAAGTGTCAAACAGTCAACCAATCCTCGCGCGTGCGTCAACTGGTCAACAGGTTACCTTTTGCCTTTGGGCGTGGAGGTGACGGTGAGGGAGGAGCGTCTGTTGGTCTCATAGTTGACGTTGGCGCGCTGGGTGGTGCCGCTGACGAAGGCCTGGCAGGTGGTGATGAAGCGGGCGCCCTTCACACCCTGCACCTCCACCCCGCTGCCGCCGTCGCTGCTGAACTGAAACGTCTTTGCCACCATCCCTCCTGTAGTGGCCTGTTGGCGCACCCCGAGGTTCCTAGCGATGACAGGCTTCCTGTTCCCGCATATCCCTGGGCTGGTGGTGATGAGCGCTGCCTTCCTGGAGGCGTGAGTGCCCCTCGCCGGGACGCCCCAGCGCCCCGGAGAGCTCGCCAGTAGTGTTCCGCCCGTCATTTTGAAAGGGCCGCCACCTGGGTCGATTTCCAAAAGTACCTCTTGGGTTTCCGCTTCGACTTCGTGATGCACTTGCGGTTTGGAGCAACATTTACCCATACAGGTGCACGACGGGCCTCAGAAATGCAACCTTCGTGGGATAACACTTTTAATGTAACACTTCATCGAAAGCATAACACCACTCACTTCTTTACTCAATATTCCTACCATCAACACTTCAATGGCGCGTGGCGGGCTTTAGAAATATACCCTTTGTGGGATAATGGTCCTTTTGCAACACTTTCGAAATCTTAACACCACTGCCTTCCTTTCTTAATATTATTCTTCCCAACAACACTTTAGTTAATGGAGCGCGGCGGACCTCAGAAATACACCCTTTTGCAATGTATCCTTGAAAGCGTACCAACACTTCCTATTCGTGCCATCACGTTCTCACCATCAACACCTTTATTGCAACACATCCATGGAATCGCAACACCACTCCCTATCCTACATACATACTATTGTCCTTGCCATCGCCACTTCCCTTCCCTTCCCTCCAAACGAGTTAAAAAAAAAAGTAATTGAAGTTCATATACACCTCTACAAATGTCAGTAATTCGATCATCAGTTTTCACCATTCCTTATTCTACATTCACACTATTTCCTTTGCCATCACCACTCCCCTTCCCTTATCACGAGTAAAAAAAAGTATATAATGTTCGTATTCACACCCACAAACGTCATATCCATTTTCATGAACTCGGTTATCAGTTTTCACTACTCCCTAATCGCCATCGCCACTCCCCTTTCCTTTCCCACAAGTAAAAACCGTTATTAAAGTTCCTATCCACACCCACAAACGTCTTATCCATTTTCAAGAATTCACTTATCAGTTTTCACTACTCCCTAATCGCCATCGCCACTCCCCTTTCCTTTCCCACAAGTAAAAACCGTTATTAAAGTTCCTATCGACACCCACAAACGTCGTATCCATTTTCAAGAATTCAGTTATCAGTTTTCACTACTCCCTAATCGCCATCGCCACTCCCCTTTCCTTTCCCACAAGTAAAAACCGTTATTAAAGTTCCTATCCACACCCACAAACGTCTTATCCAGCTTCAGGAATTCGGTTATCAGTTTCCTTGAAAATGTGCGCAGTGATACGATGGCTTCAAATATCTTAATCGCGGGGTAATAGAGACGTCGCTATTTACTCACTGGCTGTCAGATATGTGAAGGCTAATCCACGAGTTTGAGCCTTATAATCCACTCTGGTAAGACGATACAAAAAGATCCGTTCGCTTTGCCACAAACTCTCGAAAGCAGTATCAGGGATGCAAATATATTCCATCGCAATTATGAAGTAAAGTAAACATCTCGAAGCTGTCCATCATGTGTCAGTCAGCGAGATAAGAACCAGTTTTTTTCATACTCAGGCTCGGCGTTCCTGCACTTCCTAAAAAGTAGCGAAGACAAGTCGTTGGTAATCAGTCATATTGTTACTTGACGCACAGGACTTAACAAAACCATTACTGCTGTGGAGAAAGAGGGAATTTGAGGACATTGACCACAAGCCACGAAACTACAAACCAACAGTAAAAAAAAAAGTGTGATAATGTGGGTCTACTTTAAAACTCAAACGAAGAGGAAAGGGTCATATTCTCACTTCGGCGCTCAAGTTCACATATTTGACAAAGGTTCCGTAAGAGTTGTGGGCATTTGTATGGGTAGTTTCATGACCCTGGTGCCATGTTTTGTGACCCTAGTGAGAGTCTGACAAGTCTGCTGCGCCGTGAATGTGAAAATAACTTGTGAGAATCCAACTACTCTTCTTTGTGGCTGTAGGAAATAGTTGTTGTATAGAGCTGGAAGCGTTTGCAGATACGGACCCGGTGTTCTTCAGACTGCTCATGCTGTGACCTCGTTTTCACTTGAGTATTG
Source organism: Eriocheir sinensis (assembly GCF_024679095.1). Lineage (NCBI taxonomy): Eukaryota > Metazoa > Arthropoda > Malacostraca > Decapoda > Varunidae > Eriocheir > Eriocheir sinensis. The sequence continues at coordinate 7,398,669 of NC_066523.1, read as the reverse complement.
CCCTCACGAACCAGTTTCAAGATCTTGGCGTTAACTAAGAGCTATGTCTCCCTCGCTGTATTGTTGCGCCCACTAAACCAAACTTTCCAACTTTTTCCCTCGCTGTATGGTATTTGATCGTCTATTTGTGAAGAAGTGGCGACCTATTGAACTCTATTGGTAGTTTATCGAGTCCCAGTTACATGTGATGCGCGACCCGCACTTAGAAGCTTCGGAACCCTGAGCTACATGGGTGGTTTATCGTGCTCTCTCTCCACCCCACACCGCGTAACACCAGCAGCCAAAGGAGTTACCATCCATCCCTCGTCTTCCCTCTCCTCCTCTCCCGCGGCCCCAGCACAGCACAAACCAATACTTGATTTCCTGCTATCCTTCGCATTAAAGGTAAAGAGGCTGAATCTACGTTTAATCATAGTAGTACTGTATTACCTCGCGCGAAAATGCATAATTAGACGGTAGTAAGTGTTTTGAAAGTGCTGAGGCATGAACGAAGACCACCGTGCAGCGAGGAAGGAGTTGCGAGAGATACACTTACTTCTTACTACAAAAAAATAAGTTGCCGTGTGATTGGCGCGAACACTTTACCTGGATACCAAATGAACGAGGCCTCACAAAAGAGCAATAATCATGGTAACAGAATAAATGTTACTCATGTATAAAAAAAGTAAATCATTTTTGCTACTTAACACGATTGCACACTCTACAAGTAACCTCAACACAAGCGTCACACAGAGGGAAGAAGAAAGTTAGTGATGCCATTAAAACAAACGCTTGACTGCGCCTCTGTAAACACTCATAACATACATCACCAGGAACGCCTTATTTTACCCGCCGCGCCACTGTAATCACGCGCCCACGACATGCGTACCCAGAGCTATACCCTTCTCTTTGTGGGTGCAACGGTGGGTGAGCAAACAGACAAAAGACTCGGTTCTCAGACTTAACGATACAATATACACAATGACTGAAGCACACACACACACACACACACACACCTGCACTCGTTCACTCCCTTCCTCTGTTCCTCTCCTCCCTACCTTCCTTACTCCAACTTTCACTAACTCATGCTCACACCCTCCCTCCATTTTTTCCCTCCCTCTATCCCTTCCTCACCCACTCCTTCACTCTCTCCCTTTGTTCCCTTCTCCTTCCTTTTCTCACCTCACTCACTCATGCGTTCACACACTCCTTCCGTCCCTTCCTTCCTTCCTTCCTGACCCACCCACTCTATCCTTGTCCCATCCACTCTCACTAACCTATTAACCTAACTAACTAATTACCTGAATGAAGAAATAAAGAAGGAAATCAACCACCAAATCACAATAACAATAGCAACACAACCAGCACAAAACCACACGTCCTCAGCACCTATAATTATGTGATCTCGTTTGCATTCCTGATCACCTTACACACGACTCGACCCCTTGGAGTATAAGTGAACTAACACCACCACCTGGAGGAGGAGGAAGAGAGGGAGTTCCGGAGGCTGCAGGGGGCGGGGGGGATGCTGTGTCTTCCGTACTAGGCCACCCAATTAACGTAAATCACTCCCTTCCCCCTGGCAGTCATTATTATTGGTGGTGGTGGTGGTGGTGGTGGGTAAGAGGGGTAGTGGGCCAGGATGCATTATAGTCCCCTCCCATCTCTCCCACCCTACCCTACCTCACCCCATCCTCACCTAGCCTTACCTACCTGCCCACCCACCACCTCCTCCTCCTCCTCCTCCTCCTCCTCGCCTTCGTTGCTCAGTTCACTCCCACCCTACTTATTATTGTTTGATCTGCCCCCCCCTGCCCTGACCTGACCTGACCTGTCTTGCCCTGCTCGTGACATGTAATTATAACACAGGGGATGATTTATTGTTCTTGTTATTTTTTGCGTTGTTATTATTATTGTTGATGTTGTTGATGTTGCTTTTCCTTTGTTTGTGCCTTTGGAGTAATGTATCAGGCATCTTAATTATACGTACTTTTATTATCTTTATTATTGTTATTGTTTTTGCGACTCATTTTCAGTTTGTTTTTGTTATCGTTGTTGTTATCGTTATTGTTATTTTTGTCATTGTTATTATCAATATTATCTTCATCATCTTTACACTCGCCAAACACACCATCCATGTCTAATCTCCTTTGTCTGTTTAAGATCTTCGAAAATCATTTACAAGGATATTTTTTTATCTTTCTGGACGAGAGATGTCATTGTTTATTTATCTGGCTCCTGCATCACTGTCGCCGCCTTGAATGCTGGCGAGCGGAATCACTAATGAGATCGCTTTTTTTCTCGGTTTGATCCAGATTATCAACCAGTAATCTTTTTATAACATTGATGCGTTTGTCAGCTCACCTTTTATTAATTCTAGACGCGGGTTGGTTACTTTCCTTAGCAATATGGTGTTTTTCATTAGGTTGTTTTCTATTTTCTTTTATTATAAATTATTTATTATTATCACTTATTTATTTATTTATACAGTTTATTTATTTAGTATGATCTGGATATTTATTTTTATTGTTTACTTTTTTTCGCGTTTTCACATACTTTCGATAATGATTTGTAGCGACTTTCTTACACTATACGCGCGTCTCATTGTTTTTGCTATACAGGAAGACTACGCATTGTCCGTATACTTTTCTTAACGTTCTCACTACTGAATTATTCTCGCTAAAGATTTCCAATGCACATTCAGATTGCCTTGGAGAAAACTTGAACCACTGATAGTACTTCTGTCTCGAGTTTCGCAAAGGGGATAAAAAAAGTCTTGACACCCTTAAACAGCGTTCATATTATAGGATCGCTGTGGAGAGTTGTGACTTGGAGCTGAAGACCGGATGCCCTTCCTGATCTTAGATACTAGATTGATACTAAAGCTTCTAACATTTCCAATTGTGTATCATAATGTTTTTTTTTATTACCACGCTTCCGGCCGGGTGTTTATATAAAGACAAGATGCTGATAATATTGAAAGGATGTTGATGCTATGTGTTTGGTGCGCTGGCGGCCTCACACACACACACACACACACACACACACACACACACACACACACACAAATATTTGCAACATCATGGAACCATTAGTATCATAAGCCTCACTGCCAGCTCTCCTCCATAAGCTTTAACCTACATCAACAACCTCGTCTTTATAACAACCCTCCCTCAAACTTGACATATTAGACAGAAAACAAGCACCATAATCTAAGCAGGAACCACGATTGATGTTATTGATGTGGCCAAGGATGTTTCCGTTCAAGATGACGATGGAAAAGTGACGTGTTTTTATTGATTTGTTTGTTTTGTTTTTATGACTTTATTTTCTCCGATAAATGATTCGCTCTTTAATAATTTACTCGCCGTCAAACATGTAATTATCAAACACGAAAGGGTAAAAAGCCTGAGAACGTGACATGATCTTGTGTATATACATGTTCATTTATTTTCATCTCCATTTATTTTCAGTATCGCACAATCGTGACTTTTATTTACCTTCTTATCATCAAAACAAGAAAAAAAAGTGCATGGGGTCGTGGCGGGTTCTTGTGCCTATACTGTGATCGCTTCTGTATGTGTCAATTTATTTCCCAGTCTTGCATGAGTAACACTTCTAACTTCATCCTCATATAACGTGTCGCTTCAAAGTTGGAAGAAGAAAGTGCATAGAATTGTGGCTGGTCCTTGCGTCTATACTGGGTTCATTTATTTGTGTATCCATTTATTTCCAGTCGTGCATGAGTGAACACTTTTAACGTTAACCTCTGCAAACGTGGAAATTCAGAGTTGCAAGAAGAAAGTGTGTGGTACTGTGAGATGTTTTGTGCATATGCTCTGTTCGCTTATTCATTTATCTACTTATTTCCACTCCTCCATGAGTAATCACTTTTTAAACCTCTTTCTAATCAAACACATAAATTCAAAGTCGCAAGAAGAAAGTGCATGGAATTGTGGGATGTTGTGTACATATACTACGTTCGTTTATTTGTGTATGTATTTATTTTCAAGTTCTGTATAAGAGTAATCACTTTTAACCTCTTCATCAACCTCGTAAAATCAAATTTGCAAGAGGAAAGTGCAAGGAAAGGTTGGACGTTCGTGTCTATAATTATGCTCATTTATTCATTCATATTTACGTATCTGTTTATTCTAGTCCCGCAAGAGTGTCGCTTTTATCTCGCCAAACGAATGAACACTGAAAGCCTCACCATGTCCCGCGCCCACTACATCATCGTCCTAATCAATACAATTCCAAAGTTTTTTTTTTTTTGTGTGTGTGTATTTCAGGTATCGTGTTATAGAAGTCTTCTGCTCTACGTCACTGTTACATCACCATCACCATCAGCACCACAGTCACAACCACCAGTATCAGTCACAACCATTACTATCACCATTACCGTCAACATTTTCTAAGCATTTTTGTGTGTGTATTTCAGGTGTTTTATATAGTATTTTGCTCTACGTCACTGTTACATCACTACCACAACCAGCACCACAGTCAACACCACCGTTATCAACACATTATTTTAAGTAACACATTATAGTAAGCTTGCTCCGTCTGTTAAAACGAAATATACAGTGAAATGAAGTACAGGAAGATCGTATGGCCTTAGAGCGTCAAATCGTCACAGTCACTGCCACCACTACGGCCACCGACATCCTCCCCGTCAGCATCGCACTGCCAGGGGTCACCGCGCACGCCGACACATCGCCTCGCCGTATAACCTGATATGCCTGAGCGTGTAAACAGCCGTGCCTCCCGCTTTAAACAACGCCTCGTCGTAACCCAAATATACCAGAATCAGCGCCCCGACACATCATCAGGTTGTTCTTGACTGATTGGCAGTGTTTTGAACCGTTTTCCTTTACATTCGCCATCTAAGCATTGGTCAAGGTTTATAAACGAACGTGCTTGTGGACTAGCAAACAATCGATAATAAAAGTCACAATAGTGATAACAGTATTGCCAGAATAGATTGATAATAGTGTTGATAATAATAAGAAGAAGAAGAAGAAAAAGAAAAAGAATATAAAGAAGAGTAATTTGTTATCTATTCATTTTCTTTCATAGTTAAAGTTCTCACAATGAAAAGTCAGTTTAAAGAGTGACCGCATTGCAATATTACCGTTTGTTAAATAGAATAAGTGCAGTGAATTCAGGCATAGAGAACCTTATATTAAGTTTCATAGACTGATTAATACAGTAAAGTAAGTTAAGACGAGATAAAGGAGGTACTAGTTAAATTCTACCCTCTAATGATCCACCAAGTAAAAAAAAAGAAGAAAAAAAAGTGAACACTACATTTAATTCTACGGGGAACTTTGTAACAATTTTCACAGTGTAATAAGTGCAATAAAGTAACGTAAAACCAAGTAAAGAAAGCACTACGTTAAATTCTACCCTCTTATGATCCAGCAAGTAAAATGAACGAGAAAAAAGGTGGACTCGTACATTTAATCCTCTCGTCGGACCAACACATCTACAAATACACGAGATTTCCCCGGCTGATGGATGCAACAGGCGCAGCGAAGCGAGGCAAACGCATGCATTAAGTGTACAACGCCGAGTCCGTCCGATTAATCATGTTCATTTAACTTGAAGTGAAGTAAAGGTTGCACACACGCATTAACTTCTACAGCCTGACAGATACGGTAAGTGCAGGCGACCAAGGTAAAGGTGGAACATTGTATTAAGCTTTTTCCCGTGTGATAAAACGCAATGAATAGTGAAAGGAGATACAGGAAGAGCGTAGTGCATCAAATCTTATAGTGCACACATATTGAATTTTAGAAACACATTATATTGAGGCTTTTTCCGTCTGGCAAAAAGAAATATAGAGTAGAACGGAACACAGAAAGAGCGTACAGTGGAGTCAGATATTAGAGGTACCTGTGTTGAATTTTAGTAACACATTATAATCAGCCTTTTCAGTTTGATAAAATGAAATATAACGTAGAACGGGACACAGGAAAAGCGTATAGTGCATCAAATCTTAGAGTAGAGCCGGGAATTTTGGGGCACAATGTTGATATTTAGTGCAACATTATACTAAACTTTTTTCCGTCTGATAGAACGAAAGATACAATGAAACGAGATAGGGGAAGTGTAGTATAGTGCATCAGATCATGGAGTGAACCCAGATATTTGGAGCACTTACGATGAAGTTATATTAAGCCTTTTGAGCAGCGTTGCCAAATTATCGTACTAACCACATATCGTATCTTTCATTTTTATGCCTCAAACTCTCGTACCTACAAAAGTAACGTGAGAAAATCAAAGTTAGTGCTAAAACTGTTGAATATTGATGTTTTTCGTTCTTTTTTGTTATAGTTATCGGTCAGCAAATAATAAAATGAAATGCGATGAGTACGATAATTTGGCAACGCTGCTTTTGAGTCTCATAAAACAGAATATAAAGTGGAACCAGGTACGGAAAGAACGTATAGTGCGTCAAAACATACAGTGGAGCCAGGAATTTGGGGCACACATGTTGAATTCTAACCTGACGCATACAAATAAGTCGGGAGGCAAGGTAGACGCAGCAGGCACACATATCATTTCGCAGCCTGACAAATACAATAAGTGCCGGGGAGCGAGCGGTGCCCATCCATCCTCCTCTACCTGCGAATTGGTACCAAGGTTGGGTCTGTGTGGCGCCGCGTGTGGGCGTGTGTGGAGGGTCACCGAGAGGGCCAGGGAGGAGCGGAAGGAAGGAAGGAAGGAGGCGAGAGGGAGGAAGGGGAGGCTGGAGGTGGAGTAAGGGGGAGGACTGACACCCCACGGCCACCTCCTCCACCGCATCCACCCACACGCATTCACTCCCACTCCCCGCAACTTCCACCCTCCTTCCCCCCCTTCCCCCCAGCCACAGGACACCCTCAGGGACCCCCACAGGCCAAGGGCTTCACCAGGAGCAAAAAGAAGCCACAGCCACCTTGTATGACGGAAGTAAAGGGTAACGAATGAGAATCCCGCCCGGAGAAAGTTCGCTTCGACTGCTATTTACTGCTGCTCCTTCCTCCCTCCTTCCTCCCTTCCTTCCTTCCTTCCTTCCCGACTCGTTCTACCCCGTCCCTCCCCCCCCCCCTCCCCCCCCTCTTTCCCCGACTCTCCTTCCCCTTGTTGCCTGTCTGTCGTCTTGCCTTCCCTTCCCTTGCTCATGGTGATTCTCTCTCTCTCTCTCTCTCTCTCTCTCTCTCTCTCTCTCTCTCTCTCTCTCTCTCTCTCTCTCTCTCTCTCTCTCTCTCTGTGTGTGTGTGTCTGTTTTTCTCTCTCTGTCTGCCTGTTTCTCTCTCTCTCTCTCTCTCTCTCTCTCTCTCTCTCTCTCTCTCTCTCTCTCTCTCTCTCTCTCTCTCTCTCTCTCTCTCTCTCTCTCTCTCTCTCTCTCTCTCTCTCTCTCTCTCTCTCTCTCTCTCTTTATTTAAACATGAGATACATATGACAAAAGAGCGGGGAAATTGTCTCCATGCTAAAGACGACCTCTGTCTTGAGGTCGCCTATCTTAAAGCATTGTCACTAGTTGTGCTTGCTCAGGCGGATGTGACCAGGGCGGGTAAGTGCGACACCAGGCATGAACCGCCACCTTCACCTGTTGGGTGTTCGTTGCCCTAACGCCCACTTCACCCATGAAAGCATTCTCTCTCTCTCTCTCTCTCTCTCTCTCTCTCTCTCTCTCTCTCTCTCTCTCTCTCTCTCTCTCTCTCTCTCTCTCTCTCTCTCTCTCTCTCTCTCTCTCTCTCTCTCTCTCTCTCTCTCTCTCACCCTCGTTACCCCTCCCTAATTACTGTGCTCGTTGCCTTAATAGCCCTCATCAAGTAGTTAGTCCGGCCGGGGTGTGTATGGCATTATTTAATTACGTGGTGACTCCGAGCGGAAACATGTAATAATAAGCGCGCGGGGCAAAAATGGGTCCTAACGAGAGACTTCCTCACCTGTTACGACTTAGGGACATACTCTTAGGGGGATATTCAACGTACTCTTTCCAAATGCTAAAAAGTAGATCAATCGGGTTCCAATGACTCTTGCTTTAGGTTCATGGTACAGAGGAAGGGTCAGTCTACTACCAGGGTCATAAAACTATCCATGGAAATGCCCAAAACTCCTATGAAAGCCTTGTCAAATGCGTGTGCTTGGGTGCCGAAATGCCTTAATATTTCGGCACTTAACCTCACGTATTTGACAAGGCTTTCGGAGGAGTTTTTGGCATTTCCAGGGGTAGTTTAATGGTCCTTCTGGTAGTATGTATGACCCCTCCTCTGCACCATGAACCTAAAAAGACACTCATTAGAACCCGATTGATCTCCTTTTTTGGCCTTTGGAAATAGGTGATGTGAGAGGCGAAATCATTTGACAATACATATTTGACAAGTCTTTCGTAGGAGTTGTGGGCATTTCCAGTGGTAGTTTTATGACCCTTCTGGTAGTCTGACCCTTCCTCTGTACCATGAACCTAAAAGAACACTAATTAGAACCCGACTGATCCCCTTTCTGGCCTTTGAAAATTATTGATGTCAGAGAGAGGCGAAATCATTTAACAATACATATTTGACAAGACTTTCGTAGGAGTGGTAGTTTTATGACCCTTCTGCTAGTCTGACCCTTCCT